>NW_026624079.1:31354-92505 GCF_030028575.1 Malurus melanocephalus | reverse complement strand
TGCAGCTACATAACCACTAAGGTAGGGAAAGATGGATTATATCCATTCTTTGTACCTTCTGCACTTCTGTGTACAAGCAATTACATGGAGGCAACCAGGAATTAGTTAAGGGCACAATCATAGAGACAGAATGAAGAAAAGARCCAGCTTGACTATCAGGTTGTGCCTGTGTAGCTGGCGTTCACATTTACATACATGAAATGAACACATTTGATTGGGAGTCACAAAAAAACCCCCTGAGTCAAATGGCATTTTGCAGATTTTACTTCAGAGCAGAAATGCCACTTTAATTGAAGGCAACCAGTGAAATAAATGCTGTATTTTCAAGAGACATCACGGAGTACAAAGGTTGTGAACAAAGCAGTAACAGCTACAATGAGCCACCAGAAGTAATAGCGAAAACTGTCTTCTATAGCATATGCACAGTTCAGGCCTTTTCTTCACACCTCAGAATGCAACAAGAATATCCATCAAACTCAATCTGTTGCTCTACCAGTGGAGATGTATTTCAAATAGAGAGTGTAGGCAGTTACCTGGGAAGATCATCTCTTCTGTAAACAACTGAGATCTATGGGTRGCTCTGATGTAAACTTGTTTTCTCTTGAACTGCTCACCAACCAGCCAGAGCTACAAGCAGGGGGCCTCTGTGTKGGAATACTGATTTTTGATGAGCACTTYCTTTTAAAATATCAATGAATTTGGRTAGCTAACTTGTAAATTTATAATTAGTGTATGYCTCACTAATTAAAATTACTAAAACCTGAGTTGCCAAGCAAAACGATATAATATCTGAGTTTGCATTATGGATGTACCAAATGTCTCTGTCCTTAATTTCCTCTTTTACATTGAACCATGGTGAGCAGCTCCCACCTATGTTTGTGAATGCCAGAAGCTTTGCTTAGCAAGCAATCTAACTGCAGTGCATATTCCATACTATTAATTTTACTTATAGAAACCCAGAACACAGTATGTCCATGCATGAGATATCATGGTATGGTTAAGTCTGTGTTTTTTGCCCACCTGGAGAGTTGTCTGTCTTCCTTATTGACTTGTTATAAAATATGAAAAGACAATACTGAACAATTTCCCAACTTGAGTTCAGATCCTACTTGGCCTATGACTTTCTGGCTGTGAACAAAATGTACCAGCTGATCATTCAGTGAACAATTCAATAGATTGCTAGAACSGTGTCTTAAATACCTTCTAATGTAAATATAATTTTGTACGTAGCACTGATCTTGAAAAATTTCTTAATTGCTTTGACTTCTGATAACATGCAAACATTGCCACTAGAAATGGCATATGCTATATTTTTAGTAGAAAAAAATGTGTCTCCTATCTTTGCACATTTTTTTGTGCTGTTAATCATGGGCTTTTTAAAAGCTCAGCTTGTTCTTACGTAAGACTGCTTCCTTAAGATTGGTTAGATTTGGGTTTATGAGTAATTTTCAGACACTGCTGATACATTTTTTATTGCATGGGAAGAAAGCTAAGAATGTAGAGGAATTTTACTTTTTTTCAGATTTTGTAATTAATTGAAGAATTAGTTAATTTCTGAGTGAGACTTCACACTATTATCTTGAATTCTAAAACTGTTACACTGAACTTTAATGGAACCAGTAAATTTGTACTCTGTCAAACTTAGCAAGCACATAAATCATTGAGACTATGTTCTCTCATTCTCATCTAAATCAAGAGTAAATTCCCTTTCATAATCTCTAGTCTACAACAGTAAACTAAAACACAGATCATTAGAATAATTAGAATTCTAGTGGCAAACAAACGAGCTCTCATTATTGTTTGCATGTGAAGTAAAGCTCTCAACYCATAATTTACTTAAAAGTCTTCAGTTTTAAACAGAACGTCACGATGTTTTCATGAGCAAGAGACCCAATGAAGCCTGACCTCCCAGGCATGCATCTTTTATCTTCTCTGTTCACCACACCATGGCTGGGCAGGGYCTGGCAGTGCTTGGAGTAGATGGGAGCTGACTGCCAGCTGTCTTCTGCTAAATGGAGGAAAGTATTGTGTCTGCCTTTTCTGCTCGTGGTAGAGATGCTATAGAGGTCTTTCTTCATGCAGCTAATTTTCATGAAATCTGTATTGCTATAATTACCTCTAATTATGCTGTGTCACATAGGGCAATGAATCCAAAAGTGATTAGGGAGAAAGAGAAGGTTGGGCAGTTAACATAGGCTGTAATTTCATTCAGTTTTCATCTTCAGAATTACTACTTTCTTGCTTCTTATTTTGTCTCTGTTTCTCTTACAACACTCTACCAAATTTCCACCAATATTTATGTTTCTTTTTTAATGGTTTCTGTTTTCCATGTACCATTTTCAACACCTTTTTTTCTTCAGAAAGTCCCAACCCTGATTTGGATTCCTGATCCTCCTAATCCCTCAGCTTTATGATCCTAACCCCCCTCTGTTGTTTTAACAAGCCAGTAAATACTGAATTGCTCTTTCYCTAGCTTTTTCATTCCTCTGCACTTAATTTTTTCAAAACAATTTCTCCCCATCTTTACTGTCATTCTTCCTGAGAACAGTTTCCTGCCAGCAATACTCTAATAGACACTGCTCTGGTTATACAGGCTGGAATGTGCCATTACTGAAAAAGTGCTCCCTTGCAAGATGCTTTCATACAACAGGAATTTAAGTTCTCCCTGACCATTTTGATCCAAACTTCCTGTGTTTACTGTGCTACAGCTGCAGCTTCTGTTCCAAGAAGGGTAACTATGAAGCATAAGATGAGGTACACTGTTTCTCTGCATACTTGACAAATGTCAGGGCTTGACCAGAGGAAGATTTACTGATGCTCTACATCTTTCTCTTGTCTTGTACATCCTCTGAAACTGCAGTTACTCTCATGGCTTGCCTGTCCTCGTTTCCACTGTGTGGGAGGACTGTAACTGAAAAGYGTTCTTTCTTTTGTAAAATACTATTGTCTTGCACTGAGATATSCTGATGTCCCTCTTGCCAGGAGYAGGGAATGGTTGGGTGGCCTTRTTCTTCAGCTTTYAGAAAGGAAGGGAATGTTGGAGCTMAGGACTTTCRGAAAGGTGGTCTAAACCACAGGAATGCTTGGCCTGAATGTACAAACTACTTATTGTCAAATATATACAAAATGCATTGCCCTGMAATGAGAGTGTGCTGATGGTCATGTAATCCTACAGATCATGGCATTCCTAGGACAGTCTGGCCCATTAGGAGGATTAAAAAAACCCACAACAAACAACAGGAAAAATTTACATACTACCTGGTACATATTAGCCAGGATGTATTCAGAATTCATATACAGAGCCCAGTTTACTGGAGTCAACAACAGGAATAAAAATACATCTCTAGGTACTATTTTCACAGAGCCCCTTTGTTACAGCATCCAGTCAGGCTGGGCACAGGCTTGTCATAGCCACAGCTCCCCTGACTGGGGTGGGGGCATCTGGAATGCTTCAGATCTGCCCAGATTTAACACATCCATTGAGCCTCTTACAGCTATCATTTGGTGCAAAATACTTCAAGACAAGCAATGTAAACACAGACTGATCTGGTCATGTTCTACTTCAAAGTACCTGAGAAAAGGAGGCTGCTCTCATAGCATCAGCCTGTATCTGTGGAAGAAAAAAATATGCAGACAAAGTTGGGGGCCCTTCTTCATTCCTGGATGAAGAATTGTACCTCTGGGTTGGTAAATGCAGTRCTAAATGCTACAAAAGAATATGGAYTGCTATCTTCCCTACAAAGTTCAAGGCAAATGAAATGAAAAATGAAAATAAAAAGACTTTTGGTCCTCATCTGTTATCTGTGGTGCCTTTTCCAAGCCTAGCATCCAGCAGCTTCTTGTCTTAGCCAGGTATACCTGTTGCTCACAACAGGGAACTTTTCTGCTGTGGCTCTCCAGTCCTGGCAATKCTGACCTAGAGAAAAAGCAGGTTAAAATGGRTTAGAAARGGTCTAGTGGAGTCCACTGTGGTGTCAGATTGCTGTTTTAGCTTTCAGTTGATCTGACCACTCCTTCCCAGCAACTCTGCGTCTTGATGCCAAAGGAAGAACACATTTAACATCCTGAGCTTCAGAAGGTCCCTCTTTTTCCCTCTGAATAATTTGCTAGAATGCCTATTTTATTGTCTTAGGTCACTATAAAAAGTCCAAAGAAACAGATCCAGATCCTGCCATCTTATAATTTTTTTTTTTTAAAAAGTGAAAGAGAATGACACTGGGTGGTGCATAGAGGTGTATCACCAGGAAATGCTCTGGATCAAGCCTTGCTATTTTTTAAGCCTGGAGTGATTTCAGAGATGGGACTCCCCAAGCAGAGTCTTTCAGTGCAGGTAAGGATTCCTAGGCTGTTGTGAGGTTTCCTAATGATTCTTCCACCATAGGTGATGCTTCAAACCTCTATGGATAAGAAATATGAACTGCTGAGGAATTTTTTCCTTTAGTATTTTGGACAATGCAGGCACAAGAATTTTTACAGCTTCCAGGAAGAATGGGGAGGAAGTAACTATCTAAATTGAGGAAAAACTGCAGTAGCTGAAAGTAAACCACTTTAACTGATATTGAGGAATGGAGTGCCTACTCCTAGCATTGTGAGAAGGAAAGAAAGGATCTCCGATTTGATGATTAGTGACAAATTTGTGTGAGTTGGCAATTCTTTGAAAATGAAATTTATTAAACTTGAAATAAAATGTTCACCCCTGAATGAACATCTCCTTTTGTGAGGTTCTAAGATTTTGCTCATGGGCTTTCTTACTGCTATTCTCTTGTTTGAATGAATGTACCCTTAAGGCCAAAATCCATATTGCTGAGTTATTATGAAATACAGACTTTGTCTGTCTCTGCTTCTAGACTTAGCACTGCTCAACAAATGACACCTGTGTGGTAATTTTGCAGAGAAAGGCTGAGGAAAGACAGAAAGAGGAGAAAGGTAGAGCTGGTGGGCTGATATTGTGATCATTTGAAGGCACTAAGGTTTTGTGTATTCCAGCACTGATGTGAGTACCAGTAGGTGTTTTTTGTTCACACCGTTATCTAAGTTGATACAAATAGCAGTAGGAGCTTACTTAGAGTCTTAGGGATTGTATGTTCTTAAACACTTTGCCAACAGATTTTACGTGTGTTTTTAAAATCTGTTAAGGAGAAATGTGATTAGGAAAAAGCAAATTTTCTCACATGGTGAATTTTTTTTTTAATCCTAAAGGTTAAGTTCAAGCTTTCTCAGCATATTGACGCGAGGAATTACCCATTAATTAAATAACATGAGTCATATTCTACCATTGATTTTTTATATATTTCTTGCTGTTTGATTTTAATTAATGGGAGTTCTGTACATAGAGAATTCAAGAAAAGGTCCAGTGTTTAGAATCGGAACTATAAAGCAAAACATGAATATGGTACTGTGGTTTGCTAATTGCAGTAACGATTGCCATCAGAGCCTCCTACACTGTCTGTGCTCAGGCAAGATTGCCATATGTCACAGGAAGCCTTGCCTGAGCAAGGACAATCAGCCCCAGAGTTGATTCACTGTTATTAAAATGAAACACAGCTTTCACTGTCTTCGGAGAGTTTTGAAAAACTTGAAGGCAGGACAAAGTAAGGTGTATTTACCTCCAAATTCAATCTGTATTTTAATCAGTAGGTTTGGCATTTTCGTGGAGGACTGCGACTGCCAACATCAGGAAAGTTTAAAAGAAGGCTCCTGCTCATGGGTTTGATGCACTAAGCTTTGCTGATTGTTCACCACCGAGGCAGGTAAGTGTATTTAAACTAAGCCCTGGATCAGAAACAGGGCTGCACTGTGCTACAGGTAATTTCAAYGGAAATTAGACAGTGTCCTCTCCAAAGATCATGCAGTCTAAAATAATGTTAGTGCTGAGTGTTTGTGTRTGGAAGCTCTTCCATGAGACAGAATTGTGCAGTATGGCTCTTTTCGTAACACAATGAACTTTGCTGCTCACAACTCCTTCAGTGCTCAGGAATCAGGAAAGAAAAATTAGATTGGCAGGGTAAGGAGCACTGCCAACATGCAGTGCTTAAAATGATATACTTGAAAGGAAGTTCAGAGCTGCTGCTTTGGTTATTTCAGTGTATTCYTCCTGCTCCACTCTGCAGTTCTTTATCTGGATATACAGAACCGTTGACCTTATTAGAAATCAAGAACAATGTATTTTATGGCACCAAGTGGCCATGGAGACCAAAMCCAGAGATGCCATTCTCCCATAAAACTGTGATCCTCCCAGAATGACTCCTCAGCTGGCTCCTGGTGTGTGCAAGGAGCACTCTCCAGTCAGCCAGCCTGTGGGGCCAGTCATGTAGCTTTCTCCGACCTACCCTCTGTCTTACAAAGGATCAGGATTGCTGGGCTTTATCTGCCACACTGCTTGCATTTTTTTTTYCCCTACTTCTGTTTGTCTTGCAGGATCGAGTCCTAGTTGCATAATTATGCTTTCCAGAATTAAACAGAAAAATTTGCCTTAAAGAGATAAGGTTAACATTGACTGCAGCATCGAGTTCTTAATAAATTGAGGGGCATCAAAACTGGTGGTTTTTTCTAAACATTATTTTCCATTATTGTAATATTTCAAATGAATTTGCAAAACAGACTGTACATTCAGCTGCAAGTCAGTAGCTTCCCTTTGCAAAGCCTGGTTCCCTCTGTCTCTGCATGCTGCAAACATGCACATTACAAGCTGTGGATACATTTTCTTCCAGCCCGTGTCACAGCACGCTCTCCAGATCTTTGTATTGGTCCCCTCAGTATATTTGGGATTAGCTTGCACCACAAACACATCCCAGTGTGTCAGGGAATCTTAGGGGTATGATTTGTTCTGGTATGGCATCATACAMTATAGTTACCACGTAAGGCAGAGGCAACAATTAAAACTGATGTTATGCATTTAAATAGAAATGATTTTATTAAGATTTACTTTGAAAGTGCAATATGACTGACAACCAGKGATTATTTTAAATAACTTTTGAAGCTAACAGCAGTGGACACTGTGTGTGTKWATGCATGTGTGTGTASGGGTGTTTTGTAATGCTTTAAGGTTGCTTAGCTGACACCCCAAATCAAGGAGCATTGTTTTTCAAACTAATTTTTATTGTCATCCAGTTTATTCTTTTTCTCATGCTATGTGTCCCTTGTATCAMTTTTAGACTAAAGTAGTGCAAAAACAAAAAAGGTAATGGCACTTTCCGCAGTATTTCAAAAGGTTTTTAAGTGGAAAAAGGTATTTAGTATTTTTAATAAGCATCTTCAATACTATTGAGTTGGTTTCTTTGTTCATATCACAAGATTAATTATGCTGTCAAGCACTTTCAAGGCCTGCTTAACAAAGATTCAGTGATATAATGGTTTGCTTCGCATTGCCTTTTTTCTGCATAGCAATCACAATCAGCATTAGACAATTTAAAACCCTTTCACAAGCCGGAAGTTCTGAAGAGCCTTTTAATCAACAAAAGTAATTTTGCAAACAACTAGATACAGCGTTTTTCATATTAACTAACTTGTATTAAACTCTGCTATGTGCTTGAATCTCTGGTTCTGGTAATGGATTATTCAGATTTGCAAGGGACTAGAAGTGGGGAACACAATTAGCACAATATGCAGTTTGTACCCCATGAAAATTGTAATCTCATATCATTCTCCAGCTTAATATAAGCATGGTATTAGTACTTCACTGCAGTTCCATATATTTTAATTTTCTCTTAATATGTTGTCCTTGTATAATTACTTATTTTTTCTAAATGCCTGGAAATGTAATCCTTGTTTTAAGGGAGACCACTATTTCTATAGGACAGGTTAGAAATCAAATCCTAATACACTACCAGATTCTGAAATTCAAGTTACAATAGGAAAATCTGTTTAGAAACACTCGCCTTCTAAAATAATCTTGCTCAAGAATGCTTTGYTCAGTAATTTTATTGCCATATAGCATTGTAAGAAATCCCACATGATTTAAAAACATTTATTTGATGGTGAGATTGTAAAAGCAAAAACACACTACGATGACTTTTTTTTTTTTTGGTGAAGCACAGATATATAAATGAAACTAACCTGTTAATGACACCTTTAAAATACTCTTTTTTTTTTTTTTTAAATTGCTAGAAGCATTAATTTGTACCATTGCTGCATGTGGTAATTAGCAACTTCAGCAGTGATTTTCTCTGCCCTAAACCTTCCGTTTTTGACACTATTCCAGCCCGGGAGAGGAGTGACCCTGGGATACAGTGCTACAGGACAAGTGGAGCAAATCCTGTCACAAGAAATAACAGGGTCAGAAGACATTGCTAATGAAGTCATAGCAACTGGTTTAAAGAGCCAATCAGAGGAGGCAACAATCTGTAAATGAGGATATAATTAGCAGAAAAAATAACATGCTTTGGTTGGATTCGAGGGGAGCCAGTAATGAAGGCAATGACTGGATATTGAGAGAGATTCCAAAAGATTAGAGCAAACATTGTGCAACAAAGAATACCTAATTAGCAAAAAAGTGAATATGCCTTAATTAGAAGAAAAATATATGATTGAAAGACATGGAGTAGGYTTTTAATATGAATATAATAACGACTATTAGCCCAAATCGCCAGGATGAAAAAAAAAAAAAAAAAGTCATATCTTCACTTTTTTTTGCCTTTACCATTTTGATAAATGGTTGTGAAGAAGATGGACTGTAAATTCATATCGTTGCTGGGACATTAATACTATTAAAACAGACAATTTTGAGACAGTAATTTAATGGGTTTCCACCCAATTTACACATTTACTACCCCTAATACAGCACTGCAGACAAAGCAGCGCTCTGTCTTTTGGCTGGCCTTAATGTTCTTCTGATGTGAGGAAGTAATTATTAAAAGAATTTCAGGTAGGTGTCCTGTGGCATGTGAGCTAATGCTTGGTCCAGATATCCTGCTAATAGGAAGAAACCCTGGGTGGTTTTTCATACAGAGAAAGAGCCAACGGTGCTGAGGCCTTGATTGTATGTACATAACTACTACAATGCTGCAACTTACATTTATTTGTTGCTGTTTGGTTGGTTTTTCTTTGGATTTTTGAGGGTTTTTTTGGTGATTTTTTTTTTTTTTTTAAGTAGGGCCTGATCCAAAATTCATTAAACGCAAAGAGAAAGCTTCCAATAAGTTCCCTAGCTTCTAGATCAGACTTGGAGTGAGCAGAAACCCTGGAAATTTTATTAGTAAAAATTAAACATGTTATTATCCTGAACATAATAGACCCAAATAGAARAATCCCATAATGGAATGTGCCAGTACAGTATATGCACAGTATTTATGGCTAGCAGTGATGAAAAGTATAATGTTCTACTGCTTATCATTTTATTACAATAGAAAAATCAGGACTCTAACTTGTTAATAATTTTTCACCTTTATAGACACCTAAATGATATTATATTTCCTCCCTTTTTTCTTTTTACAAAATGGTTCTAGGATATTGATTGTCATTTATTTTTACTCATGATATTTAATTGTCATAATTAGCAGTCCATGTCTCTTTCTCTATCTTAAAAATATCCTGTCAATTTTATAGCATATTTATAGATTAATTTAAATGTATAATTTAATTTATTACACCATACCTTTGGTTTGTCTGTAACATTAAAATACTTATGGTACAGAATATTTTAATTAAAACTATTCATCAAATGAAGTCCAGGTAGCATCCTTATCCTTGTTTGCAGTAGGGGGTTCTGGCAGTGAAAGCAAGCAAAATAATGGGTCAATTAAAAAAAAATCTAAATATAGCTTTTTCAAAGATCTGATTGCTTAACTCAAGGTGGAAAAAAGAAAGAAAAAAGAAAGAAAAAAAGAAAGAAAAAAGAAAGAAAGAAAAAAGAAAGAAAAAAGAAAGAAAAAAGAAAGAAAAAAGAAAGAAAAAAAGAAAGAAAAAAGAAAGAAAAAAGAAAGAATGTTTTTGTCAATGGATTCCACAAATTAAATTATGATTATTTTTCCTCTTGCAGACATCTAAATCTGCTAATGTCATGGCCAAAGCAGAACTAAAACCAGACAAGAAATGGGCTTGGATTTTCATGTGTGACATATCTCAATTTGACAGTGTATGCAGGAAATTGGGATATTGTTTTCAGTTCTTCTTGTGAAAGGAACTGTACTATTAATTTTTTCTAATGCTGGGAAATTCACCCTCTATTTATGAGAATCAAAGCATTTACCCTTTTAGGTCAAATGTTTTTTTCATATTTAAAAAAAAAAGAAAACTTTTAATGATATTTCTAATAAACTAAGAGTTATTAGTTTGCTGTGCTAGGGGAAAATTACAGTCTAACAGTGTGATGAAAATCCTACCTCCAGCATAACTGAATCAAGGTTTTACTGCAGCTCTCAGCTGACAGTAGGTCTACCATTCTTTTGCCATGTATGCTATTAATTCACTTTCCAGAACTGTCAGGCACTCTGAAAGTAAGAGAAATATACTAAAAATATCAATGTATTTCTCTTCTTCCTTTAGCTAATGTATCTCCACTGATGCTATTTTAAATTAAGCAATGAAGTAGTGTTGAAAGTTCTGACTGGCTCTGATAACAAAATAGATTAAAAAAAATTAACCAGTTAAACAAGAAAAATAAGAAGAAATAGAATCAGCTGACAACTTAATTGTTCAGCTTGTATGCAAATATTCTGACAATAATTTGCCAATGCTTTTGAATATAAGTTTAGAAACACATAATTATAACATTAATTGTTTCTTCTGCTTTAATTCTAGGTTTCTGTCACAAAATAGAAGGCTTAACTGTAATTCATGAGRAAATATAAAAAGTATATTCATTTTGTATTCAATTAGCTTTAAGCACATTCCAGTGCAGTGCAGTATTACAAYAATTATTTATGTTAATCTATAGAGGAAGATACAGTGCGTTGGCATAATAAATTGTCTTTATGCTGTGTAGCAATGYCTTTTGAATCACCTTCTGTACTCACAAACAAGAGCATCTACCTGAATGGAGTACTTGTCAGATTGCAGGATAAAGACAATGAATTAGTGGCATGTAGGGAAGATACAGACCTACAAAATCCACCATTCATATCGATATTTGTTTTTTAAACTGTGTWATAAGAAAATTGAACGTCTGAGCGCAAGTCTGAAGCGAGAAGAGGACAAGATGCTGGAAGGCTGGATTGGAATTTGGCCTGGGTTTCTTATTCTTATTCCAGCTCTGAATGCTAAATTAATCACTGAGATTTATATGAAGGTGAAGGCTACACAACATCTTCATCAAGGAAAAATAGGGTTACAATTCAATAAATTGTGTGGTAATACTTTATTGACTAATGAATATACAGCTCCTTCTAACTGCAGTATTTTACTTTTGGGGACTGTAACAGCATTACAATTACATTACTAGTATTTGCTAAAAATATGTCTGTCTTCTCTCCTGATCTTAAAACATGCTTTGAAAAAGGAAGTGAAAGAAGGCCCAGACAGAGCAGGTTATGCACCATCTCAGAGTCTTGTGGGGAAATAAGCCATGCACAGATAATAACAGTGCAAACAAGTTGATGSTGCTATTTTTAAACCAGCTGTTATTATTGACTAGCAGAGGTTGCTGTAGGTGGGATGCTGTTAATGACAAAAGCTCTGGAACAGTGGAATTGCTACTAATCCATGTGCTAGAGAGCCTGATAATGAGAAACACCKAAGTGCAGAATTAAATGGTCCTCTAAAATAATTTCTGCTACATACTTGATAAGGAGTCATCACATCCTAAGCAGACCYTTTTCTTTTTCAGAAATCTCTATCCACAGAGATCCCATATTACTCCATTCACAAATTACAGAGATGGGGAAATTTTCAGGGGGTTGTTAGTGAAGCTTTCAAAGACAGAAGAACCAAAACACTTTGAAAAAGGCAAAAAACATTCTGGGAAAAGCTATTTTAGCACCCACTCAGGAAAAAAAGGGTCAGAAAAAWTTGGTGACTGGCAATAGGACCTGAGGGAACAGCATGAAGCTCAGTCAGAGCTTAGTCAGAGTTAGGTTGGATATCAGGAAAAGATTCTTTCCCTAGATGGTGATCAGGCATTGACCAGAATCCCCAGGGAATGGGCACAGCCCTGAGGCTGCCACAGCTCCAGGAGTGTTTGGACAATGCTCTCAGGCACAGGGTGAGATTGTTGTGCAGGGCCTGGGGCTGGACTCGTAATTCTTGTGGGTGTCTTCCCACTAAGGATGTTCTGAGATTCTCTGCTGTGATCCTAAAGCAGATCCATGAATGTGTGGCACCTTGAAATGCTGCAGCTGATGGAAGCCAACTGTTGTGGGAAACTTGGCATCGTGCAGATGAACAGCCTGCACTAACCAGCTTTTTCTTTTCTTTTTCTCAGATCCCATTTCCTTTTTCCTGGTGGCWGTCTTAGCCCACAGAGGCATGGAGTGAGACCAGCCTGCTCTGAGGTCCTGAGTGAATTTGCTGGACCGTGGAGTCATTTGGAAGCTGGCAGGGATGCTGTGATTATTCAGTACAGCTGCTTGTGTGCCAGCTGACCACATGTACCTTACCAGGAGGTGAAAAATCATAGAATCATGGAATGGTAAGGACTTGGAATGGCCCTTAAGCATCATCTAGTCCCAACCCTCCTGCCATGSRCAGGGACACCACCTTCCACCAGAGCAGGTTGCTCAAGGCCTTTTATCCAACCTTGAGCACTGCCAGGCTTGGAGYGTCCATAATCCCTTGGGCACTGACACTGTGTCAGTGTCTCATCATCCTCATAGTAAAAAAATATCATCAGAGGCAAAGGAACTGTGATGTGCTTTCTTATTAATACCTGCATGAATTCAGGTGATAGACATCTTGAATTTTGGCTCATGTGTTTCAGCAGTTTTCGCTTTCTGAATGTATTTGATATATTTAATAACTAGAAATAATTTGGCCGTGTAAATGACTCCAGAAATAGTCAAAATGTGTTAGTTTTATTTTATCAGATTTCCTTAAAAAGAGCTTACAACACTTTGACATGAGTTTGGATCTAAATTGGTTTTAAAAACAATTTCTGAAAATTTGTGAGATTAATTTATTTCTTCTTTAAATCATAAGCTTCTCAAAAATCAGAATTTTCCAGAATTTGAAATCAAATTAATAAATCAGCCCACAGCAACTCAACCTTGGGTTTCTGCAAAGATTTGTGGWCTTTAACAGCTCTTTCAACAGGCCTGTTCTGCATTTTGATTTTCTAGTGCAATGCAATCCAACTGAGATTTATATGACTACACATTTTGTTGCAAACATTCACAGCTCAAAGCTATTACCTGACTGTCTTCCATATCAGGCCATTTATGTATCTAAGAAAACACTGGCATCTGTTTAATATTTTATTGCTTTAARAATATCTTTGTTGTTCAGATACAATCTCCCTCTAACATTTTCATGAATAGAGTCTTTATTCTTTCTGTGGAGCAGAGGACATTTACCTTCATATAAATAATATTAACTATGAGTTGACCCATAATCTGCATTGCAAGAAAATCATGTAATAAGAATTTTTCCTTCAGAATGGGTTGTGGTTTATTTGGTTTTTATTTTTTCTTAAATTTTCTAATATTTTTCTTGATTACAAACAGGAAATGTGTAATGCCTTCTGACACTTTGTATTGAACTTCAAAAATAATACATTAAAAACATCCATAACTGCTTTCAGCTTTAGGCCCTAACAGTTTATATTRTTACAGATACATTAATTCTTAAGAAGCTTGAAGTGTGTACAGGTCTATCCCCTCATTATTAAAAATGCATAACTTATGTACCCTATCAATCCATATACTGTAGATTGCTTTATCAAGGAAGAAAATGTAATTACCCCTATTTTATAGACAAGTTAATGCCACAGTGAACAAAGTCATAGAGCAAATACAGCTCCTGTACAGATAAGACTGACAAAACCAAAATTTTGTTGCCTACATCCTTTTCTATTTTGATTTGTCTCAAATTAAGGCACAGCTAATTTTTTTTTAATTCTTTTGCCACCGTGCTGCCAAAATAGGAGCAAATTTAGTGTAATAAGACATAGGGTGAACAACTTTAAATCAAACCTGCTTCAAAGCAAGCTCTGATTCAGAGAGACAGGGACAACCTTAAAGCAAAACCTTACAGCGTAGTACAGAACAGATTTTCATGGACCTGCACCACACAGCACAGAAATAGTATGTTGATAAGAGAGAGATGGCTCTCTTTCCACAGAGAGATGGCTCAGTCAAATTGTAAGAGGTTCATGGCACCTGCCTGTCTATGGGTGTGAAGTGGATCTAAACGCAGAAAATTGCTTAGYTCCCCTAGGAGAAAAAGGCTTTAGTTACTGACACCATTGGAGCACTTGGAGCTCAGGAGAATTTCTCTGTTTTCATCTTGCTCAGATATGGGCTTTGTAGTGCTGACTGGCTCCTGATAAGCAGCATTTAACAAATGAACACTTTCCAAGAGTGAAATAGCCAAGGCTGAGAAGGCTCGAGCTCAGCACCTGCTTATGTCAGGCTCAAGGTGAGCAGGAGGAGGTGGATGAAGTGTTGCAAAAACCTCCTCTTTTCATGGTGTTACCCACTCCAGCCCTCCAAACCTTGTGCTTTGTGCCCAGTGTCTAGTCCAGAACATCTGGATCATGTAACATTTRCTGGGAGCTGTACTGAAAAGCTTCTCTGTTTCAGAGAGTTATATGAAAATTGGATGCAAAGGGAAGTGCAGGACAAATCAAYAGCTGAAATTAAAAACTTGAAAAACTCAATCAAAAACAAGATAGAAAATTTGTTATTAAAAGCTAATCTGGGAAATGCTAAAATAAAYGAAACTCACTAATTTTAAGATAAAAATATTTTTCCTTTCAAATATAATTGTCATTCATAATTTGAAAATGAAGAAATAATTGTGTGCATTGAAACTGCAGTGAAAACGTTTCATGAAAATTTTTAAGAATGGAAAGCAAGGAAATTTTTATGAAAATTCACAAAAATATTTTGAAAAAAGAACACAATAATAACTGATATAAGATATTAACCAGCTATCCCTGATACTGGTTGTAAGTATTGACACTGTAAAGATGAAAAAGGTCAGAACACAATCCAAATGTTAAAAATACTTGGGAATACTCATCTTCAGAAAAAAAATCAGATCTGTGTGGCTGAACTGTGCTCACATGAAGAAAATATGTCAGATTTGTCAGAAAGAGAAATACTTMCTGTGTCTAGTTTTTGAATATGACTGTAGGTAACACCAGCCCCAGGTGCTTATTTCTTCAGCACAGCACATTTCASTACATATTTTAGAATAGACAGTGATTGAGAAGGTGCTCAGATTCATAGTCAGTAGAGAACTTTCCACTCCTGACTGCTTGTCTGCATGTGATTTTACACATCCTTCAGCTAAATCAGAGATCCAAATGGAAAATTAATTACTTAAGGACATCAAGTGAATTTGTGGCACTCCCTGGAGACTTTGTGTTCATAAAACATCTAGGTAGTCCTTCTTTTCTGACAGATATAGGATTTAATCTAAATTTAATGTATACTTAAGTATTATTAAGTAATGAATCAATTATTAAATGTAAGTTACTAATATAGGACAAATATTTTGTATTTTCTTTCTTATGTTTTACATCTGTGGTTTGCAAATGTAGAAAATACTGGGGTTATAAAAAATGTACAGAGTGTATGCAAATTTGCACACATTGTCCATACAGTTGTGCCAAGTTATTTCTTTTAGAAAATGGACATCTTATAGAAAAAAAGAAGTCTTCTATTTCCTGTTACAAGTTATGGAAGCTTCAAAGAGGAATAAGCATACAGGTTTAAAAGGAAACAGGAATAGCAACATGGAAGGGTAGAGACCAAAAAAACGTTGTGGCATCTAAAATCACAAAACATTTCCACAGYTGGAATGTAAATCTGTGGGAATGAATGCCTTCACCCTGGTCTTTGTTTCTGCTAAATTTCCATCCTCCTACAGAGATGTGATAGAGGGCAGGTGGGAGCTCTGTTCTGGAAATAAAGTATAAATATAAGTAGACAAACATAATTTCTTTTACTTTTAGCATCATTTAGTGAAGGAGAAGAGGTGGGAAAAAGAATTATTAGTAGGATGAACTTAAATGTAGAAAATGAAAATAAATGTATCCCCATAACTTTTACAYGGAAATTATTTTATTTTAAACAACTATTGGCCTAAACTGAAATAGCATAGTTGCCCTTATTYAAGAAAATTTTAATGTATATAAATCTTTCAATAATTTTATTATTATCAGCAAACWTCTATTTTAATGCCTGCAAGAATATTTTGCATAGAAATTTATTTAAATATACTGTGATGTCATATTGAAGGAAATTGTCTGCATTTTATTTTTTACCAGTATATCATCTTTATCTTTGCTTTTTGGAAAAGAATGGTTTCATGTCTGTATTCCCAAATYAGGCTTTTAATTCTTACAATGCCTATTACTTCTTATTAATTGATAAGATGGTTCTACGCAGTAGCTGGGGAAAACCTCTGTTGACTTTTCTTTTATGTTTTCATTTGGACCAGTCTGATTTTCCTTGGAATATAATACCTGAGGAACCAGGCAGCTCCTCATGTTTTTTCTCAATTGAGGGAAGAGGACAGATAAAATATGTATATTACTTTTCAAAATATTCCTTAAATAAACATTTCTACAGATAATTCCCTTCTGTTCATTTTTAACAGAATTTCAATGCTGCCTGTTTCCAGGGTTTAAAGAGGAAATGGATGGAGAACACCAGCTCCCCAAGCTTTGGGAAATTCTGGCCCAGGATCTTACTGAGTAGATGAACTTTCTGTGTGCTGCACCAGGTAAAACAATCTYGTCACAGTGAAAGGGTTCAGCACTTTTACTGTCACTCATTCCACTTGAGGTTTTATTTGTGCATAGTTCTTATTACAGCAGTTATGAGAAATTTTTTGTTGTACCAGTTAAGCTCTACAARTAAGTTTTTGTGATGTGTGAAATAGTTCTTAAGCTTAAGTCCAAGCAATCCTAAATTTTTGAGTTCTGACTTCAAATTCAGCTCTGAACTTATTTATTTGCTCAAGTATAAAATGATAAAGGTGCCTGTCTAAGGCTCTTAAATCATAACTTTTTTAATTATATGGTCAATTAAATTAGATTTAACCTTAACACAACTGAACTCACTTCCACAGGAGCTTGCTTTTCATCCCTTCACGTTTCAGACTCCCTCRTTAAASAGATATCTTGCTAAGGCCCTAAATGTGGGCTATTTTCAATTAAAATGGGCAAATTTTAGAGTTTCACAGGCTTCAGAGAGAAAGCCATAGACTGTCCTGTTCCATGTAATGAGGAAATTAGTCTAATTGTTTCTGCTAATYGCAGCTGTTGTTGGGTGGCAGAGAGAAAGAAACGGTGGCTGGGGTGTCTTGTTGGTTATGTGTGATATCTCAGCTCAGGTGAGTGTGCAGGGGGTCCAGGTGCTTGTGTGGAGATGCGACACTCTTACACTGCACTTAACAAATGAAATTCTATGAACAAAAATCTGATTGTAACATGGTGGAACTACTGATGGCACAGACAAAGTGTCACCTACGAGAAGTGGCTCAAGTCTCTTATCTCCAGACAAAACACGTGCTAATGGTGATCTGTGGCCAGGGATGTTGAGCATCTGTGAAGTTCCATGTTGTCCATGAGAATCACTGGGTACTTACCACTTTTGAACTCAGTTATCWGTACAAATTCCCTGGGTTTTCTCTGCTTGCTCCTGTCCAGAGCAGTGACATTTCTCTGAAGATTCACAGGCTTTATCCTCTATGTGCTGATCTAATTAGCTTGCCTGAGAAGCAAAACAGATTAGCTGTCTTGAGCCAGAGGCACATGCTAATGGTGCTAGAAGATGGCTTTGTACCACACAGCTGTATCCTCAGAGCTAGATCCAAAGGTCTCCAACACCCACAGAAATGTTCCCATTTACAGCAGAAGTAGGCCAAGGCCCTGAGCTTTGAAACTGTTTGTCTCAGACATTGGTGTCAAGCATGGCTGTGCCCCAAGAGCAAAATATTAACCTATAGTAACAGTACTTTGCACTTACCTAGCAGCTCTCAAATAATCATTTCTGTGCACTTTAATTAATTAACCTTTACAAMAACATGTCTTTGAGGGTTAGCTAAGGATCAGAACTGAGTGATGAGTTAAAAGTCTCCAGTTATTCATTTATGCAGAGACTATTTTTGATTGGAGTGTATTTTTGTCTTTTTTCAGATTTTCTATCTCATAACACTGTTTTAAAAAGCATGTTTTAATCATAGGCACTTAAATATTCGTCAAGCAAAAATGAGTGTTCGTACTTYTACTGGCATCTATTGGGTAACAGTTCACTGCTTCTGCCTTTTACTGCTTCTCCTTTCACTGCACCTGCTGCCTCTTTCCCCATATCCCTTTCTCATTTTCTGTGTCTTCACCAGTCCCTGTTAAAACACTGYTGATTCTTAAACCTCTTTGTTCCAGTGTGAAATCCAAAATATTAAGACAGGTGAAATCATTTAGGTGTTGCATTGAACTGGTGGGCAAAGACAGACAGTGAGAAGAAAACACACCCAACCTCCCAACTCACAGTATTGACTAAGGCTCAGTCTCAATAATTGCTCTTCAGGAAGTTTGGTATTCACAGAGACGTTTGTGAATATTTTTTTAATAATTGATGTATTTCATTTTCCTGTGAGTCGTAAGTTCCTTGGACATTATACTAATGGGACATATGTACAGAGTCTAGAAGTCCTCATAGTTGTTTTCCAGTCTTTAAGTAGAAATGACTCTCTTACCCATGGGCCAAAATAATGCAACATGTAGACCTGTTCTAGAAGAAAAGAAATCCTTACTTATTGTTGTTAAARTTTAGGTAATGTCTAAGTATTTTACTGGAGACTAAAACTTGGAGTGAAAAGAGTACAGAAATATCAGACTAAATGGGCTCTGTTGGATCTAAACCAGTAACTAGCAAAAAAAAAAATCTTGAAAAGTACCTTGATTCTCTATTACCTTTTTCTGTGACCTAGAATGAGGAAATTCTTTTTCCTCATGAGTATATTGTTATTAAGTTTGTTGAAAAATTTAAAAAAAATTGGTTTCTTTAATTTGAAATGTTTACTTCCTGGGAATTATTAGTTAATGCATCTTGAACTGCATTAGCTCATYCAGGTTTGTGGTTGATCTGATAGCTATGTTCCATGAATCCCATGTGCCATCTGGCTGTAGTTCCATTTGGATCATGTTTAGTCATTAGCTGCTAAAAAGATCTATGGTCATTTATCTTAGTGAATCAGAGCTGGAGTTTAGCATTATTTTTATATGACACTAAAAGTCTTTTTTTTTAGAGACTAAATTTTTYGGTTTGTGGGTTTTTGTTTTTATTTTAAACTCCACACATTCACTTTTAGGCTTATATTTTTAATTGCTATATTACRGGGATTACATGTTATTTGTTTGTTTATACTGAGTCATTATATAATGACCCTGTGCTAGGATTTCTCTTGAAGTCTAAATGTTCCTTATTGTTCTATTGTTTCATTTAAAAGAACAATCATTGGTGACATGTAAATGAGTAAAGTTTTATAAAAATAACTTGGAATAAATTTTTAATAAGACRTATTATTATCCTTTGACTCATAGCAAGTCATTCATAAACACCATTAAATCCTGATAATTATAGCTGTAGCTGCAGGGTTACTACCTTTACAGTCCTTAYGCAGACTTCATTTAGAGGTCCAGTGGGGACATGCACACAACTGCTACAAAATGTTGCTATTAATGGTTTCCTTTGGAACAGTATTGTGCTAGATTAAACATTCACTCATGAAACAAAAATGTTTATAGGTCATCTAATCTCTAAGCATTCTGTGGCTTAAAGTAAATCCTTTAGCATTGGATTCCAGATTTTAGGACTTACACAATTTTCTTTTTTTCTTCTGTGCACTACAAGAAATATAGAGATTCTGTGCTGCAGCAAAAAGCTCAGCAATTTTCTCTGAATAATGCAGCAATCACCATTTTCCCCAAAGTAAATTGGACTATTTTGGTTTATAAAGCTGCTTAATAACTTTTGCAGTACCTCCTTTTCTTTTTTGCCCCCTTGTTGCTCAGTTTCAGAGTTACCTTCTGGGAGAGAATGGATGGAGGTATTTACTGGATATTGCTTTCAGCTTCATGTCTCATGAAATATATGCTGATATATTTCCAGGAAATGTCAGGTCTAGATGCAAACAAGCACCGCTCTTGTTCTTCTAGAAATTAATCTAGRCATCGATTTTGGAGCTGCATAGGCTCTTTTGAGTACCTTCCAGTATAAATCCCTTTAGGAACRTTCAGCAGAAAGGATTTTTAGGAATGTTGGTATTGTTACATCTCAAAATTCTGCTCTGTCCTAAAACAAAGATCTCGCAAGATATTTCTAAACCCCAGTGTGCAGTGGAATTTGCACCATCTCTTTTTGMTAGTTGCCATTTTCCTTTTTCCAGSGCAGTTTACTCTTAATTTTCAGAAATGAGAGCCAAACACAAAGTGGCAATTCTGAGGACCTTCTTACCTCTGATGGCTTTTCATCACCTGCTCCATGCTCCATGCCAGCAGTCCCTGCAGGGACATCAGACATCCATGAGGAGCTGAGCAGCGGTCAGCAAGCTGCTATTGTGCTACTACACCCCTAGAAACTGCTTCYCCCTCTGACTGATTCAACTTTCACCCCACCTTTTTTCAGTCTTCCCACCACTGTTTGGCTTCCTTCAATGGGCTCCTTATCAAAGACCTCAGAGCTGAGATTCTGCATTACGCCTTAAAAAAAAACTTGTGACAGAAAGAAAGAAATATCCTTCATTGCTTTAATTGAAGGCTGAGCCAGTCTTTTACATTCTGACAGGTGTTAATACTGTTCTACAATTTTGCAAATACTCTTCCACAGTTGGAGGACCCCAGATGGACAATATGACTTTTACAAATTAATGACATTGTAATTAAAGATATTCCAGCATACGACAAGAGATGAAGAAATGTTTGTTAAACAGAAAAGGTGTTTTGAAATGCTGTGATGATCTGATATACAAAACAGCTTCTAATTTGTTCTCCTGGTACTAATTGCCAGTAGTCACTAGATAAGATTAGACTGATGTTAATTCACTGTATTAGGCAGCAGGTAGTTATCTTTGCAGGTGTATTTCTCATGGCCATCAAAAAACTTTAATAAAAAAAGGTGAATATTGTTAAAGATTAATAGCAAATCAAGGAACAAAATCCTTCTTTTTTCCTCGTTTTGTGCTGACSCTCACTTTTTCCAGAAGGGTGAAACACTGCTAAGTGTTTAGACATTAGCACAGCAAGTCTTGATGYAAACCCAGTTCCTCAGTCTGGAAAGACTCTTCCTTTTTCTGTGTAATAAAGATTCATGAAATCATACCTCAAGTCCTCCCSACTCATCTTTTAAAAAACATTACCTGAAAAACAGCCTTAAAATATTATTTCATAAAAGTTATTGAAAATATTTATTGTGTATGTTTTAGAAAGGATGAGTGGGAAAGGAGAAAAAATTAAGGCTAAGGAGCATAGACCTAATTACATGTATTCCTTAAGGCTTCTTTAAGACCTCATGCTGGATACCCAGGGAGCTAGAATATAAGTTTATATGTCTTAGTAAATCAGCATAATGATTCTTTTTAGTGTTTTGGTGTGACTCGGAATTTTTGAGTATTAATAGAAAATAATTCCTGTCTATTCCCYCTCTCCATCCCTTAGGGAAAGATTCCTACTTTTAAGGCATTTACATGGGCATATTTTGCTAAATTTATTTATATTTTTTTAACTTGTGCAGATTTTCAGAACTTTTGAAGGAATCTCTCTCAGGATTCATAATAATGGAAACAGTGGCAACTGGAGACTTCCCAGTAAAATTTCCTATTGTTGTCAATTGCCCTTAAGAACATCTCATCACTTTATTTAAATGCACATGCTGGTTTATGATGTATTTATAGTCACTGGCAAATCCATTGTTTTATCATTTTGAGACCTCTAAACAGCCTCCCAAAATCTTGGAACAGGAAGGGAGTTTAGTAATAAACAGCAAGGCCACTATACTTCAATTCCCCCTGCTTGTTATTTATTAAACAGCAACACAGTGGTCAGCCAGTATGAATTACAAATAAACATTGGCCATTCAATTCTCCACCACTTAAGCAAGTGTTGCTAACATAACTGACCTAYTGGAAATTTTAGGGTGTTAAAATATAGAGAACCCCAGATTGGAAAGGGGTAACAAAACACATCTGTCACATTGTCTGTAACCTACCAACTCTTTCCTCTTCTGACCAAACACAACTGATATTTGCTCTGCTCTGGATTTTAATTAGTGATGGTGTATTTTGGAGATGATACACCCAGAAGTGCTGATAAAGCAGTCAGATGAGCAAATGAATGCTGCACATCTACACCGTGACCTCACATTTGTTGGGTGTCGTACAATTATTTTCCTCATGACAGGGAATTTGAAAGCCTGTGGGTAAGTCAGTGWTGTTCAGTGTTTCCCTGTGACTCGTATTTGTTGTGGTTTTATGTTTTTACTCTTGGTTGATTTTTCTGGCTCTTTCTCAATGGTTACTGAAAARCATTTTTTAAGTGTGGATTCTGAACACATATTGGTTCACCATAATTTTCTTAGTGCTGCCTTTGACATGTAGAATCTGGTTAGGCTAAAAAATAGTAATTTATAGTCTCAGTAAACAGTGTTCAGTGGTGACCTTTCTGCACAAAGGCTGTCTGCTCCAGACACCCTATTAAAGACTTCGGGATGTCTGATACAGTCCCTGTGAGCCTTGGTACTACAGCAGGTCAAGGAACTCCTTTTAGTCAGTATGGAGATTCACTTTGTAGTGGCATTTCAAAAAGGCTCAGAGAGTTGCCCTGCACTGCACACACTTCGTAATTGCTAATTTCAGGTTTTTTAAGGTTAACTGATTCTGTAATGTAAATAAAAAAAATCAGGATGTGTTTTTAAACCAAGGCATAATGGAGCAAATGGAAAATTTACATTGTACTCAAAAAGGATATTTATTAAGACTAAACAACAAAACAGTATTTCTGAAATAGATTGCTTTTTCTTATTGAAAAAAACCTTTTATTTAAAAAAAAACACCTCAAGTTGTATTCAAGAATAATATTAAGAATAGCCTTAATATTAAGGCTTCATTTTAAACTCTTACAAGTATTTAAATCTTCATTTCTTTATCAGAAATCATAGCAGAAAAATCATGTAATGCTGATGAATAATTCAAGTCCCTAGATTTTAAAAATAGTAACTGTAATGAAAATAACCATTCTAATAACATTTTGTAAATATATAAATAATWTAAACATTTTTCACATTTTATACAAAATTTCAGATACATTCATACATTGTGTACAAAACAACCATTTTAWCAATGATATTTGTACAAACATGTAAATACAAACCACCACTTAACTGTAGRGAAATTCTGGAGAGACTTAGAAAGGTTTAAATTCTAATTGTACAGTTATCTTATTGAAAATTGCAACAGCAGCCAWGGAGGCAGAGTAGCAGCGCATCGTGAGATGTCTGTGAATCACAAAATAAATCTGACTCATAAACACATGCATGGAGCCCTGTAAGACACAGAGCACTTTGTGTCTGAGACACTCAGATCCGTGCTCACCTTAAAAGCAAGGCAGGTGTGTAAGTGCTTTGCTGGCTCGGGGCCAGCACCTCACAGCAGTGACCTCAGAGGGTTGGGATCYCCTCCTGCTCCTGCTGTGAAGATGCCCTTGCTCACAGCACAGTTCCATGAAGCAGCACTTCCTCAGGAACACACAGCCTTCAGGGACCATGGCAAGCTTAGAAGATTTTTTTTTTTTTTCCCTCCATGTCTTTCTGGAGGAGTGGAGTGATTGAGTCTTGAGAAAAAGGTATGGTGTGTAAAAAGGATTGTGCAGCATTTCACTTCAGAGTACAGGTTTCCCTGTTTTCCATTGTTCTTGATTTTTAGTAATGCATTCACGATAGATATAATGAAATAAACTGTTTTATGAACACTAAAAGAAATTATAGGGAACTTGCGTTTCAAGCGTGCTTCAACACAAATTAGGGAACATAGGACAGGGTCCATACTAGATACTTTTGTGAAAGAAATATATCCCATTCCTGTTTTTATTTTAATTTGTCTGAGATTCAAGATACTGAATACATAATGGATCCTTTCAGTTTAGTTATATACACCAGGTAATTTAGGGTTCATATTTCCAAAATGTTTCCAATTTTAGGAGAGCACCAGCCAGTTGCAGACCTCTTAAACTGTCATTTGAACAACAGTTCTCAGCACAGCTCAGAGATACAGGAAGAAATGTTCCAGCTTTTGCACAGTGTTGCATGTCTCTCTCATGGCCTTCTCCAAATACATCATCATTTATTAAACTAGACAAAAAAAAAAAAGGTGAACAGAAATGCTCAGATTTAATTGCACCACTGAGAGGATAGAATTAAACTAATTTTTCCCCCAAATTTTGTGGGTTTATGTTCGCACTCAAGGGTTTGTTTTTTTTTCTACATACAGTTCTGTTGGTGTGTGGAGCCTGCTGACTCATATTAAATAGAGTTTATTATACAAAAATACAGTAAATATATCTCAAGGCAASAGGAAAATCTCACTGTGCATTGTGTCTAATTGTTATTTATTGACATGGAGGCCACAGCAGGCCTTACCATTTTAAAAATTGTCTTCATGAAAACATCTTCTTTTAATTTTTGCAAATCACATTTTCAGCTCCGCATCGTGAGGGATGCGAAGCTTTAGATGATACCCGAAGACTTGACAGTATATTATGCCAGGGAGTGACAATTTAAAAAAAAAAAAAAAATCCAGTTCCAAGTGTAAGTTTAAAAATGTAACTAAAAGCCTTCATCAAAGTTTAAAGAGCTTCTTGCGCTTTTAGCATCTGCTTATTCTGATTTATTGACAATGACACACCTAGCAACAGTCATTCCTGCTGAAGCAGTGAAGTAATGGACTTCAGGAGAAAAGGGGAAAAACAAGTAGGTGCTGCACACAGGAGAGAGGCCGCTGATTACAGACCACTAATTTGTTATGCACTCTGGCAAATCAGCAGTGATTCATGTGACAAATAAGGAGAAAAAATTAACAGCTGTCATGTTGTGATGTGTTAATTTCCTGACAGTCTCTGCACTGAAGCCAATTACTGATTTAAGGGCAGGGAGAGAGAGCCCTGTTCAAGCTTCTAATTAGGCTTCTTCAAGACTAAAAGGATAAAAGCAAAAATAAGAGCAAGAGAATGAAGCAGGTAGCCACAGCTTCATAAAGCATACACGCTTTTAAATCCTCAATTAAATAGCTTTAAGCTTAAGTGTGTTTAAGATAAGAATTTAGAAACATTTATTCACTTTTATCCACGACCCGGTGTTTTAGTCCTTTGTGTGGTAATTGGGAGATTSAGCAAGCCCGGGGGTCTGCCTTGCCCTCCTCCCGCAGCCATCCAGGTTCTGCATGTGCCCTGCTACTCAAACCTTTGTTTAGCAATTCCAGCAGCTGCTCAGCAGCTCCACACCCCACCAGCCTAGAGGRACATCAACAAGTTCTTGCCCTTTTGGCCCTAAGAAGGGTCCTTGTAACTTACGGGAGCCATAATTGCTGGTTAAGGGCTGCTCTGACTCCTACCCTTGCATAAGAACCCTGACACTCTCGGGAGGAGCGGGGGAACACAATCCACGTGTAGGGAGCTGAGCTGATTCTGTGAGCTCTGCAGCGCCTGCACTCGGGATCATYGGGAAGGAAAAAAATCAGCATCCAGGGATGGAGTCCAGCGTCAGGCAGGAAGGGACAGAAATTCATGCTATGGTTGAGAAAGGAGCCTGGCTCAGTCGTGTAATACCATGTGCGTYCCCCCACTGTCCCTAAAACAGGCARATAAACTGGGCTCCATGGCATGGGGCACTCCAGCAAAGGAGCTGATTTTGTAAGAAATATTTTATTTTCTTAATGTAACACTTAAAAATTAAAACCAGGTTTCCTGTCGACCGGCAATTTAAAACTACAGTATAAAACTACCAACTGACTGTAAAGAGCCTTTGCCTCTTTTTTTTTTTTTTTTTTTTTTTTTTTTTTTTTTTTAAAAATCATTTGCTCAAAAGTGACGTGTGTTATAAAAATCAGGAATTAGTCACCGAAAAGGAAGCATGGATTTGCTCCAAAAGGAAGGAGTGTTTTCATCCGCACATTTTTAATTTTTTATTTCATATTCAGATGGTCATGGAGAGGSACTTTTGCAAGTTGCTACCAAACTTTTTCAGGACTCTCTTCTGCTTTCTGAAAGGCCATTATAGTGCAAATTTTGAAAAATTCRCTTGCATTTAAAAATGGGCAGCCATATCTTATTTTTGCATTATGKCTCCCTTCATTTGGGTTTAAAATACTGCTCTTCCTTGCTTCAGCAATGGRCAGAAGCAGAACTTTACAGAAAATTCAGCAGCATATATTATGAGAATACCTAAAATCACTAAATTGCACTGGGAAAGAAAGAAATGTTTCTAATGAAGTTCTGCAACCTGCAACGTAGGTCAGCCTCTCCAAAGAAAGGATGGTCAGCCCAGCTTAGGCAGCTCCTAGAAGCTGAGCTGCAACAATAGAGAGTTTAGAATATTTTAATGATCCCAGAGCAAAATCTCTTTGTGTTATTTGCAATAGATTTCAATCACTGCTCTAGATATAAAATAACAGTTCTGATGACTAGATAGGATCAACTGGAGAACCAAGTGCTGGTGGAGAAAATTACCTTAAAATATATGTGTGCTTCTAAACTTAATGCCACCAAATATAAATAAATACCTATGGAGTCAATGTGGTAATTAAATGACAATGGAACCATACACAAGAGACTGGC
This sequence comes from Malurus melanocephalus, assembly GCF_030028575.1. Classification (NCBI taxonomy): domain Eukaryota; kingdom Metazoa; phylum Chordata; class Aves; order Passeriformes; family Maluridae; genus Malurus; species Malurus melanocephalus. The sequence continues at coordinate 65,582 of NW_026624079.1, read as the reverse complement.
TTTACTGGGGGAATCAGCTCAGAGTCATTTTAAATCCACTACCTGCAATTCTTGCCTCCCCCTTTTTGGTTACTTTAGTTAAATAATAATTTTTTGTAGGTTTTGAGCAATTATATGAAACAGATTTTGTGGTGGTTTTTTTTTTGGTTTTTTTTTTTTTAATCTACAAAGAATTTAGAAATCTAAATTAATGTCCTTAGTTCTTAACCTGCTARAAGTTTGACCATAGCAGGACAGATGTTCATTTTTAATAGTTATTATTAATTTTTGTGTATTTCAATACAAGTGATAGTAGGTATGCTGCTGTAAGAGGCAGTAAGACCTTTCTGACATTGATTTTGCTTGCAAGTTCATCCTTATTCTTGCTGGGATGGATAAAGGTAATTCAGTCTCTRGGCTTGCTCAATCCAGATCTACTATCAATTCAATTGAAATATGTCTACATTGAATGTATTATCTTTTTCGGAAGGATAGCTAAGTGAATTAAGCACATGCAATACTTATCTTATCACTGTCCAGGCTAACTTATACTTTATTGATTTATYGTGCCCTTCATAAGCACAAAGGTGTTCTGCACTATTTTATGCCCATGGTCTGCTTCAAGCACCTTTGAAATGCAGCCACTTCTGTCATTAATTTGCTCTTGTACATGATTGTGCCCGGACTCAACCGCTGCCTCAAAGCAGGGTCTTTAAACCCTTTTAGGATTCCTTCTTCAGCCTGGATGGGTTACCAGAGGCCAGATCCTGGAGTCCTTGCCAAGCATGGTCGGGCTTTGGGAGCCCTGCAGCCCTCCACAGAAGCATGTTGAGTGTGTAGTCCTGGCTCTGGCTCAGTGCCTCTGCTCTGTAATGGATCCACTTGTTCCTGGCTAAGTGATGTTAAACTGCAGAGGRGAAGTGGTGGAGCCGGGAGAAGGAGCCGTGTATAATCCCCCACAGGATCTACACACATGCAGGAGGGGCTGGGATTCTTGCATGATCTTCCCAATTTCTGCTTCTGTATAAAAKGAAGGGACAATCTGGCTCCTGGGGCATATTTAGTCCTCATCCCAGGAAATCTGTCACTGGAGCCAGTGGGTGTTTTGCCTGAATAAGTATTGAGTAAAGACTGAAGGCTTTGGCCTAACATTTATATCAAATATGGCCTTCCCAAATTCATTAATTCCAGTTTTAAAATTATATTGTCCATATCTCTTTTTACTGTCCCTGACCCCTTTTGCACACTCTCACCATTAACACTCCCAGTCACAGATATCTGGGAATGTATTCCATCATCAGTAATACATTCAACCTGACTCATATTCATGACCCACTCCAAGTTACTGGTATGAAGAGCATGGCYATGGGTTACTAAACACTGGATTTATAAAATGTGAAGAAAGAAATATGCTGCACTTAAAAGTATCAGAGCACATTTTGCAGTGTGCTTGATCTCTTACACGTGGTCTCGTGCCACAGTCTGCATTAAAAGCAATTAATAATATCAACTCCTGTGCGAGGAGCACTGGTGGATTTTACCTATTCTATATATTTTACTTTTCATGTGATGATGAATAAATTAATCCCATTAATATTTAATTAACTTTAAGTTGAAAGGTGACATCTAACTTAGCCAACTTACTGTNAAAAAAAAAAAAAAAAAAGAAAGAAAGGGAAATGCACAGATTAATTTCATTCTTTAACCTTCCTAATGCATCTGCTTGCTTGCATCGAGTCGCAGACAGCAGATCATCACATGATTTATAGTAGTGACCGCTGCCTGCATCTCTCAGGCTAATGACACATACACTAAAGTCATTGATTTGTATGAATAGCCTCCRCTCTTCATTTATCACAATTTAATGTAAGAGTTTGCAATGCAGAAAAAAATTTCACATGGGAAGCATGGCCCCACAGGCCTGACCGCTAAGCAGTTATGAATCATTTGCTGCCTTTTAATATATAGACTGTTCTATTCCTGAAAATGCCCTGTAAGGTCGTGTTTCTTTACAGAGCACCACTACAATTAAAAACCAAAAGTAGATGGTTTAAGATAAAGTATGTACGAAACATGGCAAATTTAAACCTTTGTTGGCATTTCMGCTTTCTCTTTTTTTAATACAACATAAAAAGCCAATTTTATCATTGATGTAAGCAGGGACAATCCATTTAACTTTAGCAGAGTTGTACTTGGTTTTGTTAATCCAAATTTGACCCATAAAGTTTATTGATCTACCCTTGTAGTACACAGAGCTCCAATAAGAATACTGAGCTAAAATCAGAGAAGCACTATGAGCAAGTAGTGTTTGGCAAATACTTTTTTCCTCAAGGTAAAAAAAAAAATCAAGTGTAAGTTGAAAGAGAATTAATATTTTTGTGAATATAATGGTTAAGGAAACTTAATTTTTTTTGTTTGTTTGTTTGTTTGGTTGTTTTTTATAAGATAAGCCAGTACATTGAGGTTTTTTTTTCTTTCAATAAAAACTGAAAATTCCCATTAATTCTAGCTCCTAAATTATTTGGTGTCATAATTTTAAGGGACATGACAGGCCAAATGTAAATTTAAAGAAATTTTAATTTTTATTATTTGTTGTATATATTATTATAAGTATTGTCCAAACCATTAGTTCAAAATTATAGGTAAAAATAAAGAAATTTAATTCCTTAATTGTGTTCACAAAACAAAAATGAGCTACAAGRTATTGATTTCTGATATTCTCCATTTCTGTCATAGAGTGAAAAATAACAAAAAGTATTTTACTCTCTTTTCMTAATCTAGGAGGAATGATAATATTAATAATCAAGTATGGTATTTGAAACTTAGAAAAGAAAATCTGGGTTTTTTAGTCTTAAACAATCTACTGAGATTGAAGAATATGATCATTGTTAACTGTAAAAATGTGTCTTCCTGGGGACAACTCCCCTTCCTAGAGAAATTAAATGTTTAGCTGTTAGTTTGGGTTTGTTTTTTTTTTCTTTTAAATGTGAGCTCAGAAGCCTATCAGTGTTTTGGAGTTCTCAGTACAATCTTGCTGGTCWCAAAATCACTATTTTCACTGGAGAAAGAAAACTGAAGGAATGTTTGTGGTTCCAGAAATAGGTACTTAACAAACAATGGTATTAACTTTGGGAAATATGTACTTTATGTTTCAATACCTGCAGCCTGAAGTAAGGAGACAGTATCTTGCAGGAGTCACGGTTCATGTGATATATTTTATTTTTTCTCAGGTAAAAAAATCACAAAATGAGAAGAAAATATATGCAGTATCACAACACAAGGGAACCAGGTATCCCAAGCATTTTAAGCTCTTGCCTTTATTTCATAAATGCTAAATACTGTTAAATTCTCAAGTGTTTGGCAATGTTTTTAGATGTGCAGAAAAACTGTGATAAAGCTTCTATTGTGTCAGCCACTGACACTGCCAAGTTATTTTCCCTTAAAGATACACTTTGTATGCAAATTTATTTCAAAGATTGAAAACTATGAATTTTCTGAATTTTCTTCTCTTATTGCTTGACAGGGACCATGTGTTAGACTGCCAATATTTTAAAGAAAGAAAAAAAGGGGAATTTTTCATGATGACTCTGAATATTTTTGCATTTTGTCTTTAGATATTTTTGTATAACCAATCTTAATTTTTTTTTTGCTAGCCATATAGTTTAACCAATTGCCASCACAGCATGGGATGAAATAGAAAAAAACAAAGTAAAAATTTATTTAGAAGAACTTCAGCTATTGTTAAAACAGGTAAGCTTAATGACAAAACCTCACATCTCCCAAACTTCAGATATTTTTAGCAGAGATCAGCTGTTATCAGAATAAATCATCATCATGGTGAACATCTTATAGCWGRATAAATCAGTGCAGTCCAAGARCATTGGTCAGCTTTTAAACATTCSAAARTARTTGGGTTTGTACAGCCTGTCATTCWAYAGTCCATGCCTTTTTTTTYCCCCCATTTTGAAGAGGTCAAGCAGACCTGGTGCGAGGTTGGCCCTTGGTGAGGGTGTCCCCTGGCTTTTCCAGGAGCTCAAAAAATCAATCYTTACATCTGAAGTAGTGGCAGAGGTTTTCCCTCTGGAGTTGAGGCCAGGACTTCATGATAAGGTTCTACAGGGGTTCCTTGAGAGGAACAAAATGTTTCTCTACTTATTTCTAGTAGGAAGATGATATTTATCTCACATGGATATTGAGATATTTCATGTTCTGATGTGTTAAGCTGTCAAAACCAGAAGYACTTTTATACATGGCTACTATCTGTGTAGTAATTTATTGTCTTTGTTTAAAATGCATCTGCAGTTTTAGAGCATGCATTCAGGATTTTTCAGATACAAACCAGTCTGGTTTTTGTTWCAGGATGTGTCAGTACTTTGCACAGACTGTTTAGCTGCTGTACGTGGAATGTATTAAATTGTTTGCATACATATATTCCTGGCAGACTGGAAATTATGTTAGAAAATTTTASAAGAAAATATTGAATTTTGCTGTAGTGTTAGGGAAGTACTAACAGATGCCCCAGCATTTATGCATGTTTTATATACCTTTTCACTCTGCCATTGACTGCAGTAGTATAGTGCCAGGCCATTAGGAGCTGCCACATCACATGATGTACCTATAGCTTCTTGGTAAACAATTCAAGAAAAATCCCTAAAATTAGAGATAACCTATCACAGCCTGCAGCATCTTATTTGCATGGGTAAATATAAAACCACAAGCTTACTCTAACTTAAAAAATATTCTTCAAAATGGAACTTACTACAGGTCTGCAAGAAAATATAAATGTCAGAACTAGGGTAGCATTGGATATTTTGTCTCCATGTGTGAATTTGATATGAGACACCTGCTTAGTTCCTAAACTATCTAAAAGGCAGTGTGGAAGCAGGATATGCCTTCCATGTTTTTTCAAGATTATGGCCTTTTATCTGTAGGAGGAGATGCCTAGCACATTTCTCAGGCTTCTGAAAAATAATAATAATGACATAATGTAGAGTTCTGGGACTTGGGAGATTCAGGCAGGTTTGTTGTGCCGAAATTCCCTACAAACTTTTGTGAAAGCAGTATTTGCATTGGATGTTTTGTTTCCTGGAAGATTTTATTATTTCAAAATTGTGTTCTGACTTCCAGGAAATAAATAAGTTTCTGTAATAATTGTTTTTTAACATGATGAAATGTATCATCTGCATATTCTTAGGGAGTGGAGCTCTGAGGTGGCTTCTGGAAATGTGGGTGTCATGTTCCAAAATGCTTTCTCAGGGCAGTGTGCTGTGCAGCAGCACGGAAGGAGGTGAAGCCAAGGCTGGGTGGCTCTGCCAGCTCTCCCCCAGCCTGGCACAAGGCTGTCCAGGAATTGGGTGAGCAAATTCCAKCCAGTGAGATGTGAACAAGTGTAGTGATTGTGGAAAATGGTTAAATTTAAAATTACATTTAGATTGCATTGAAATCCTGATTCTGAGCTGCATCTGGCCTGTGTTTGCCATCAGGAGAGAGAGAGAGGGGCTGCTGAAAGCAGCTGTGGGCTGGGGTGACCTCAAAGCTGAAGCAGGGAGCAGTCAGCCCAGTCACTGGGGCTGGTGATTGCACAGGTAAGGGAAGAGTCTTTTAAAACAGCCTCTTCAGCAGGAAAAACTGCACCATTTTGAGCCAACTGAATCCTKTAGGYTGGAAAAGACATTTAAGGKCTTAAGACWTTTAARGTGTGGTTGATTTTAAATYGTCATCTGGTTTGACACAGCTGCTGTGTAATTAATAATAAGAATTTTAGTTTGCTTATCCCATGTATAGTGGAGTAAGACATGAGGAAATCTCCAAGATAGGGTTTGTGATATTTAGTGCTGACCCTACATTWATTCAGGCTACTGGATAAAAATTTGATCATGTAGCATTCCCATGTAGCCTCCATGAAATAAGATACACTTCACTTCCCCATGTGAACTGTAGTCCCATCTCATCACCCTTCACTTTGCAGGTGGCTGGAGTTCATGGTAGTTTTGTGACTCAAGRTCGTGCACAAATGTAGTGCTGTGAAAGATGAGTTCAGTTCTTGTTAGAAAATATTAACAGAACAAGGAAAAGGGTAAAAAAAGGTTAAAAAACTMGAAAAGCTTCTTTGATTTTAATTCTTTGGGATCTTTAGAACAAAAGCACAGCAGTGTATAGCCCTTCATCTTTAAAGGCATAAAATTATCTAGCCCATATGAACAATCCCTTTGWGTTCAGGTTCATGATGTTACTTCTGAAAGTATTTCCAGGGTTGCAACATGGCTATTAGACATTGCTATTAATAGTAATGAGGATAATAGGTCTGTTAAATCTGGTTCTCAGCATTAACTTTGACTTTTCTGGAGTTTGGTATGATGTTTAAAATGTTCTTGTCACCTTGGTATCAGAGCATCATGCAACAATTATTAATTTATTTTAATTTCATGTTTAAAATACTTAATAAAAATCTACACAAAGCACATTGTTTAGCCAGGGAGATTGGAATATTTTCCTTTTCATCAGTTGCATTCTCTTGGGTGCGTCTGTCTCAAATGTCTCTCCTGAGAATGAACACCAGAGGGTTTAGGTTTGTGTTAATTATTTGAGACTTTTAGAAACCCCTATTATTTACTTGGTAAATGTTATTTCCCTAAGATTATGAACATTTTGGCTTTTTTTTACTCCTTCCTTCTGTGTTTTTCACAACACTATAATTATTYCTGTCATAGGTGCTTATTACTTTGTGTCTGGGTGCCATTGGTTCCTTAAAGCAGTTTTTTTTTTTAAAAAAAAAAAAGATGATTTTTAAAACAAAAGAGCCCCCGTTTTCCCCGGATTCAGTGAGGCACGCAGCCATTTGGCTGTTTGCAGGCACACGAGCGTGTTCAGCCAGCTGGATCAGCCACATGCCCACGGGCAGCTCTGCCACACTCGTGCCATCTCTGCTCCAGTCTGGTGCTGCTGCTGCTGGGTTCCAGCTGTGGCTGCACACATGCACATCTGGCATGCAGCTGGCTGCACCTGACTGCCTGGCCATGCCCTGGGCACAGCTGCACTGCTGCAGCCTGCGCTGCTGCAGCTCCTGGGCTCTCCCCACAGTCACCCTGACCCACCACTGAGTATCTGACACGTCACACGTGAGCAGTGCCATGCCCCCACTGCCCTTCAGGCTTGCCTGAGCCACACTGAGGCAGGACAGTTGGCAGAAGGAGGGACACTGCTGGGATGTGCCAGACACATCTAGAAGTGAGCTCTGTCCGAACTCCATATCTGGTTCTGCAGGACAGYACACAGACATGCATCACACAAGCTGTGCAGGAAACAGAAGTGCTCCTTACTTTTGTCCAGAGCAAAGAGGGAGATGTGATTTGGAATGAGGAGCMGTGCTCATTCCACTTCCTGTCTCTGCTCCTGCAGCTCACAGGATTCCCTCTAGCCCTATGAGTAGGGATATACCAAAACTGATATTCTTCTTTGTTGCAAAAGAGGAACACAGGAAGATTTTGTGGGYCATGCCTGTTTTTCTATATCTATAAAGCAAATGGTCATTGTAAAATATCTAAATGTTACTGCATTTACTTAGACTTGCTCATCAGATTTTGGGTGTTTTTTAGTTCAGTGCCTGGTTCTCTTTCCTCTAGTCCATAGCTGTATGAAAAAATAAGTTCCCAATAATATTCAGGATAATTAATCTTTACAAAGACCTTTTCTTTCTATACTGTCAAGTTTTGTCTCAAAAATACTATAGAGCTCTCTCTTAAAGAATAGTATCATACCTTTCTTCATTTTGTTTGTACACTGTCCTCCTATTGTCTGTTGTAAATTTTTTTACTGAAATATTGTCAGTTTTGCTCTTTTAGAAAAGCTCAAACCAYAGCAGAACTTTCTCCCTAACATCTAGCTACATCAGAAACCTATTTCTCTAAAAAATGTTTTATCTGTGCATCAATTTCCAAAGTATAAGATCAACCAAAACCAGTGTGTATTTTTCCCACAACTTTTATAAACAGTCTCCAAGTTCAATTTGCTATTATGATTGCTATAATTATATGGTTGATTAATCCTTGTCTAAAAAAAAAGCCCCACTTGGAGTTATCAGCAGTTTTTCAYGTTTTTTTATCCTGTTTGCTGATAAGTAAAAATAAAAATCCCAATCCATTGTAGTATTAAAAGTATTTSCTGGGTTAATTGTTGGACAAGTTCTACAGAAACGATGCATATTGTGGTACACTATTAGTGGTTTTTATAGTCCCTGCTCAGGATATTTTCTAAATGTTTAGAGTCCCAGTCTGGAGTCTGGAAATAATGGAAAATAAGAAGAGAATTGAAATACAACCTAAACCAAAACAAGAAGAAAAAAGAGGCAAAATATGTTTTGCTATATAGTGGGTAGTACTAGAAGATCTGATTGACACCTGGTCTGTTGATTTCTTAGAAAAATCAGTGAAGACAACTATAGCAAAGATGTACAGAAAAAAAATATTCTTTCACAAAATATGAACACTCCTACGAAATTAAAATCTGTCAAACGCAGCTAGTCTCCCTGAACTGTTTGGGAATGCCACCTGAGATAAGTTACTTAGCAAGACACAGTCTTAGAAAGGTAGTTATGTTTTTCTTATATCTTTGGGTTTAGATCTTTTTTCTAGTTTCTCCTCTGTAGAGGGATACCTGACTAAAGTAGGTCTCCCTAGGCCCTGCCAATAATCTCTTCACTGATTCCTTCCTGCTACAGTTTTCATCAATGTTGCCCATAAATCCCCACAATCTCCAATCTCCTCTTTTAGACTTGACTGTCTCTTCAGCTATCCTAAAACAGTCTTTAGTGAGCCTGTGTTAATAACTTGGCCTCATTTCCTCTAAGAGCACTAATGGGACAGGACAGCTTTGTTTCCATTTTACAGGAGCATAAGGCAGTGGTGGTCACCCAGACAAGAATAACATGTAAGATTTTGAAAATAGCAAAGATTGTGGTCCCTCTTTTGAGGGGAAAGAAAACTCATCTTTTTCTTGACATCAAGCATAGCATGGGGAAGTTGTGMTGCAATTCCCAGTATCCTTGTGCCTGTTTTGATGAGGTTGCATATGAATCCATCATGGTTTGTTTTGTTAGTGATCGAACCTTCTCTAAGAACTCCKTATAGACAGACTTATGTGTAGCAAAATTAAACACTTTGAAGATTTTCTTAATTAACTTCCCCACTTCCCCCAAGAGACTCATCTTTCTTCAGCTCCGATGAAGAGAATAAAAGGATAGGTTTTCTGGCCCCTAGCCCTTTCTCTTACCAACCTGAAGACAAGCAACTCAGGTGCCATTTTACTGTCCAATATGAACTGTTAGGAAAGTGCTGAGGAGGTGAATTAATTGAGTGTGGGCTGCAGCTGAGTTGAATAACTTCACACTCTGACACATACTGTTCATTACATTTCTTGATGCAAAGGGGCTTTCTGCAATAATGGTACCCATGTTTTAATCTTATCTCAAAGGCTTGGGGAAGGAAGATAAAGCACCCTGCTGTGTAACTGAACTGCGTCACAGGTGCTAGAGTCCTGAGAAATGTTCTTAATACCCTCTCCAATGGCTCTAGCACATCTTAAATTGCATTACAAGGAATTCAGCTTAAATTTCATCACTCCCAAAGCACCTGGTTGTTTGCAAAACCAGGTTGGTGTACATCTATTACATAGATTAAAAAACAACAAAAAAATGACTAAGTAAGTTTGGGTGTCTACGATTAACTACAAGGATATTGCTCATTTTCATTTCCCATATAAACACTTCCCATATTTTCTTTGCTTTAAATGCAGAATCCCTTAAAGTGGTGGGGAAGAAAAAATCAGTTCTCACCCACTGTTCTGAAAAATGGATCCTGTTCTCTTCCTGTGGCACTGGCTAATGCTTGTCTCAGTTGCTCAGCATGATGCTGTAATGGAAGAACTGTTTAGGCTGAAGCTCCATCTGCTTATCAGCGAGAGGCTGCGAGCCTGGTTCCACACTCCACTGCATCTGTTGGTGTGGAGAGAAGGCTCTGCAATGGTGTGTGTGAGGAGCAAGAGTCATGCCAGGGAAAGTAATGCTGGGTGAAGGGGTTGTGCTGGGGTGGAGCCCCTTCTGTGTTATCCTGGCTGGCAGACTGGAGTAGCTGCCCCTCTGAGTAGGTGTAGGGTGAAGCAGTGGGATTAAGTTTGTGTGGGGATGTGGTAAAATGAGAGGGAGTCCTAGAGGATAAGTTCTGGTTTTGCTTGRAGATAAAGAGTGAGAGTTTGGCAATGCACTGTGCACATATGGAATACAGCAATGCAAGCTCGGTGACCTTACAGAAATTTGAGTAAAGCAGTTCAGTAAGATGAGACCACATTAAGGGATCAAAGCTGACTGACATGAGACCTGGAGGGAGAATAACCTGTCAGAGATGGTGAAAGTACAGCAAGATCACATGGGACAATAAAGAACATCCTGGAAAGTGCAAAGTGTGAAGGAGGGAGACCAAGAGTGGCAGTCAGCTGTGCTGAGTCTGCAAGAACAAAGACAGCTTTGGAGCAAGTGAGGATCAGYGRGCAGCAGAAAAGCTGTCCAAAATCRGCATCYCTGGCATGTGGGRTTGACCATRTACCCTCTGGGTGCAAAGGATGAGTACAGTGCTTTTAGAGCTGCTGAGGAAAGGGATTGAAGCAGTACAAAAGTGAGATAGGATTTATTTGGGCCTTTCCACATTTTTGGGAGTAAAAGGCTTTTCACACTTCCTAAGTAGGCATGGTTCTGTGATGTGTCTTCAATGTAGCAGGGAGGAAAGGAGGACTGAGTTTCAGCTGTAAAAGATGGCAGCAGGAGGAGCTGGATGCTTTTAGAGAACCTCACAACTAGAAGATCAAATTTGCCCATCCAAAGGACCCAATACTGCAAASAACCAGTACCCTGTAACTGCACTGCTTTTGTGGATGTTCTTAAGATGCAAGTCTTCATGCTAGATTTCTTGTGTAACAAATTTAACTCAGACTTTTTYCCTGATTTTAGGCCAACTCACTTTCTATACTTGAGGTGAGAAAAAAAATATTTTAACATATTTGTTTACAAGCAGTGCTGTGTTCTTTAAATTCTACAAAGTTAAGATATCACTATTTATGAAGAATTTCCTGCTGCCACCCTATTTGTCCTTATTTCACAGCAGTGCATTTGGTAACAAAGATAAAACTTGCACAGACTTCATCCTCCTTGTCTTCACCAATCTCGTGGCACTGTCATAGGCACTACTATCCTGTGTGTCACTCCACCTCATTCTGTGTTTTCCTACTCTGCAGATAACAACTGGTCTCCATTGGGATTGATTTACACATTAAACATTAATTATTTTCCTGTTCTTCGTTACGCAACATCACTGTGCCTGGCCAGCAGCAAGACGTGGTGAAAACCCCGGTGCTTGGGCCTGGCRTATTTCTGCTTCTCGTGTCAGCCCTCCCGGGTAGCAGCAGGAACAGTATCTCCCAAACCTGTCAAATCTATCACTCTTCTCGTTCAAATGTTGACAGGCCTTGGGAAAGCGCACTTTAAACAGATCTGTTCTCTGTCACTGCCATGACAGTAATACATGAATCCACAATCACAATGATTTTAGAAACAGACAGACAACATGAACTATAAAAGCTGATCCTGTTAGAGCTTTCTCCGATGAGTATTTTAAAGGGAATATTTTTGTGCTAACATTTTTGAGACTATTGCATGTCTGTGATCCTGAATCTTGTTTCTTTTGGATGTCTTGATTCCTTATCTTGACTCTTCAAATATCCTTCATTTTTCTTGTGGCTACCWYGGTCTATTTGCCAGTTTCAAAGGCTGTTACTGAAGATGTTGCCACATTGTATGTGGATATCCAATAATGTGAGCAATCACTACTCCYCCTCCACTGAGCTGAATGCCAAAGTCACAACAGATGTCGTTTGAAAGAAGGAGGCATTTATTATCTCACTGGACATTAAAGATAGAACCATACTTATTGTGAGAAGAATCTGATGGCAGAAGAAGCCTTTAAATGTTAACAACATCCCAGGACAAAACTGGGCTGCAGATTAGTGATGCTTACAATAGCTGTGAGTGTGGATGGCCAATAGCATGTGGAATTTCTCATTTGGCTGTGTAATAAAGCACCTGAAGCACTAGCTAAATCAAAAGATGTGGGGTTTTATACCCTCTAGACCCTTGTACACTGCTCCTAATAGGCATAGTGTAAACTTCTGTGCTGTTCTTATGACCCAGGCTTCTGAATATTTCTAGAGTGAGTCCTGTTAACACATGTTGTGAAACAAAATTTCTCACCCATGAATGACCAAAAGAAACAAGTTTCTGTTTGGGTGAGGAAGGGTTGTTTTGCTATCCACTCATGGGCTGAGTGTTTACCAAGCAGGCCTTAGTGATCTACCCCAGTAGCTTAGTCAATTCAAGTATTTATCTTTAACAGAGCTGATACTGAAGCTTCATGWGTACAAATAATGTCTTGTTATGACTAAGCAATGTTTTCTGAATTTTCATAGYTCTGTGTGAACTGTTTCTGATGTTRCTGAGGACTTGTTACCTGGAATCAGCTGTGTTCAATGTGGATGCCCTAATGGCCAGATTTAATTTTTTCCCTTTTATGAAACAGTTTTTTAAGTTTGCACATTGAAAGCACAGTGCTTCAAGTACAAGGATAATTTTGCTCTGAGGATAATAGGTTCAGAGAACTATTGGTTCAAAAAAAAGTTTTGGATTTGTCTAAAAGTTCAAAGGATCATTTAAAWTGCTGTCTATTGCAATAGAAGCAACTGAAGCTCTTTTTCTGTGACTATGTAGGCACCAAGTTTGAAATTCACCCTGGCCAAGCAAAAGGGAGGCTAATATCCATATTGAAATATTTAACATTGTGCAGTCATTGGAATTAGCATTACCATTGTTACCAAAATGTTATTTGATTCCATGTATCTATTGCATCTCAAGCTCTGTGCAGAGCTTGGCACATTTCTCTCATCATGTATAATGCTAACTTTTCACAAACAAGATTAAAAGAGTTATAGAGTGCCTTTTCTTTGCCATTTTCTCCAAATTACCTTAAAATCTTAAGTCTGTGGAATATAGTTACCAAAAGAGTATCAGTAACATTAAAGTTTCTGGTGGGTAAGCAAATCTGCCTGTTCCCTAATGTTCAGGTGCACAGCTCTTATGAGATGAAGGCACAAGTAAATTGTCAGTTCCTTTGATACCATAATGTTTCCCTAATGGAACTATGGAACAACCTTAGACAGGTCTCCCAACACCTCCCAGAAGGCTGGATAAAATAGAGTTTCTCATGATAATCTCCTCTGGGTTTTGATATGAACTCTTTTTTCTGTAGCACCAGTAGGCTATATGCAGTGTTTTCACCCCTTTACAGACTGATAATGAGTGAATGTTCATGTGGTCTGTTGCACAACACTAAGCTCTTATTTCACTGTCTGCAGTTATGTTCAGTAAGTACAATATGAACATCATCTCAATTAACAGAGTACCTTCAGGGCTTTTCTTAGCCAACTATTCTAGCACGCTTGTCCATACTGTCATCAGCACCTAATCAACTAATGATGGCTGAAAATGAGGAAGGCCAATCCCAATAAATCCAAAGGATAGTAATTTTTCTCTTTTAATGCCCTTCTCCCTCCTTCTTCCTTCTTCCTACGGCACATTGCAGTAAATTAATGTCATAGTGGTTATTACAGTAGCGCTGCTATGGCAAGTATTCAAGCAACGATCCTCGAATATTTTACCTCAGCATTTATTTGTCCATAAAATAAAATAGGATTTATTGCAGTACTCTCTGGTTTGAGGACTGCATGGACAGCAGCTGTGACAACTCCTTATCTCCACTGCAGGTAAAGATATAGGGGATGTTTCCCTGAAGCTAAAGAGAAACAAGGAACGTAGAAGTCAGTCAACTACACAGCCACAGTGTCACACAAATTGGTAAAATAAATAAATATAAGCATTAAAAAAATCCTCCTTTGTACCTAATAAGAACTGTAAGAAAAATCATTGAGTAATTTTGTCCTTTAAAGGTCTCAGTAAATTAAAAGGGTATTCATTGCTTTGAAGATTGCTGTGTCCAAATCAGATATAGGATTTTGAGATTGAARGATGGAAAGATAAATGTGAGGAATTATTGTTGCAAGCCTTATTCAGACAGAGCATAAGAGAAGGAATTACAAACAGAAAAAAAATATCTCGGTCAATACAATTTTATAGAGGTTTATTGTTAATGTTGTTCACTTAAAAAAAAATAGATGGTTTTGACTACTTAAAAGGCTCCACCTTAAAAAAAAAAAAAAAAAAAAAAAAAAAAAAAAAAAAAGCTTGCAGATTATAAAACATAGGTTCTGAAGCCAGCCCTGTGGAGATGCGACTGCTGGCTTAGAGATATTCATATTTTCAGCTGCATGTAAATTTCTGTGTGTCATTAACATCTCTGAGCTCTGTAATTAGGTCTCTCCTGATCTGGTTATAGTTTCTGTACATTATGAGTATGTAAGCCTCTCCAGGGAAGCACAAGGCCAGCCTTACAGGGTTTCCCCTTTCTGTTCCACAATTTTGCTCTTATCTTTAGCAAGTACATCCTAGCAACTGCTTGCTTCGAGGTTACAGTGAGATCCCAGTGAAAGGCTATAAAGCATTATCAGCCTTTGCCAGCACAAGTCTCTACCACTACACCAAGGCTAGAGCACCTCCTTCCTTCACAGACTCTCCTCTTTTCCCTACCTGGCACTCCTCATTTGAAATATATTTTTGTAGATTTTTTTTATTCCCCAGATTTCTCTCCAATTTCTAATTATAGTTATGATCTTATTTTTGAATCTTCTTTTTTTGTTGTTGTTCTGTAAAAGAAACAGATATTGCTATGATGTGAAATTGTCTATCTAAAACCCTAGGTGTGTTTGAAACAATGTTCCTTCTGAATAAATAATATTTCAGGAAATTAAATATAACATATAAACCAAACTMTTTGTCTTTCTGTTCTGCTTCTTATTGGGAAGCACCAGAGAGTTCAAGTACAAAGAGAAAAGTGGTTTATTAGAGGATGCTTGCATTTGGATTAGTTTTTTCAGAAAGACTTGTCTTGTAGCATCACATCCAGGAAATGCTCTCCTCAATACAAGGAAGTGCTCATTCCATGGCCTGACTRTTTTTTGATTTTTCTTGAATGGGGTTTCTGCTTAGGTATAAAAAAATATTGGATAATGAAGATAGAAAACCAATAAAGAGTAAAAAAAAAAATATACAGAATCGCTTGGAATGAATTCTGTGTGTAATTACTTGCATTTTTGCTAACTACTGTATAAACAGCACTTTTAACAAGGCAAATTGGACACGTGAAGACAAATCAGCTTAGGGATATAGCTTCAATTTATTACACAATGATAACTGAAAACTTTGTTTCTGCTGCGTTGCAGTCAATTTCTACTGAGCTCACACTMTGAATGTGTGATTAATCATATGAGCACTGGGGTTGCCAATAAATACCAAAACCTTAAAACTATAACAACTTGCTCATTTTGTGCGGTCATTCCAAATAGCTAAACAACCAGAAATTGTCAATGTACACCAAGATCAATGCTCCAGGGTCTCTACATAAGATTGATTTCCCTCTCTGAGGATTTCATCTCTCTCATCAACAAAAACATTTTGTCCTCCCTAAATAATCCAATCGAATGCCATCCTCCTGTGGAACAGTGAGAGGTTTAAATTGTTTGGATTAATCTCTGCYTTGAGGTGGCCTGGAAAGTCTCTGTAACTTTGTCAAATGTAGCCTGGAGGGAGAACTGCTGTGGTTTGATATGTGCTAAAAATAAACAAATAATGAGAGTGTCTAAAAATCATGTTGTGCTTTAAAAATAATACCTGTGTGAAAAAATAYGTTTTAAGGCTCCTTCTTCTAAGGCAGAACATAATAATTGTTGGTGTGTTCCCTCTTGCTAAGGCCTACTGACTCCTCTCTGCTGGAGATGGAGATGRGGAACTATAGGAACAGATTCAGGGGACAGAAAYYCACAGAGAGCTTCCCCAGAAGATGWGTGGAGCAGATCAGAGATGGGACTAAAGRAACTGTCACTACCCACAGCCTGCTCTGGACAGTGGATGCACAGGTAAGGTTTAATGGAAATGTTCTGATCCAGATTCTGACTCTCTGCCTGTGTCTCCTTCAGGGGATAATGTTGTACATTTGCAGTTGAGAAAGATAAGCAGAAGTGTTATTTCAAAGGAACCTTTTCAACCAATAGGACAGTCTGCRGGCAGGCAGTATGGAAAAGACCCCYATAGCAAGAKGTCTGCTTTCCATAGTTTTCTTGTTTTTTATGCAAACAGCCTTTMCATGATCTGCATAACACTGTAAGGTGGATAAATGGAGACTTTGTGATCTTTATGCAACACATTCTGGAAGGAAGGTAAAGCACCAACCCAGGTTCTTAATGAATCCTGTGCTGTAATTGGGGTGCAGTAAGACAAGTTCTATCCCCAACAAATACATTTGAAATTGCAGTGTTTCTTTATACTTTTGGTGCTTTTGGCAGTGTTGGCCAGCAGCTCTCCTGACTTGCACCCACGCTCCACAGCAGCACACAAGGGTCAAACTTTGCCTCAGCAGGTGACAGTGCATGTGGATTGCATTGGGAGGMTGCTGAGTGCATAGTGAGCCAGGCTGGGAAACAGACAGTTTTGGAATTTTGTGTTGAGATTTCCAGAACAGGGGTGCATTTGTGTCATCCTTTGTAGACTTGCTGGGCTGTGGTGAACAATTGTTGTTTAAATGCTGAAGGCACCAAATTAATGGCCACATAGGCCAAGCATGAAGTATTTCCATCTTGGACTAGCTCAGAAATATTGAAAGATCTCWGCTGAGCAGGCTCCTATAAGTGGAATTATTTTTAGTTATGTTATGGGTTAGGGTATCTTAGTCTCAAACACCAAAATGGTAAACTGGTTTCAAAGGAATCAAATATTTTTTTTAAAAACAGGCCAAGAACAGATTGAGCTGGAAATTCTAAATACCTTCAGAGCATCTGTGGTTTGAGCTTTGCTGTGCTCCAAATGTAAACTTCTTTTTTGCTCTTCTGTTGCAAAAAAAATTCTCCTTTGTAGAGCTGTAAAACAAATCTTACAAATGTCATTGTACATGCCAGTGTACATTCAATTTGAAGACAAAAATATTTTCAGTAAGATGAAGCATAAATTTCTCCTTTGTAAACATTGGAAAGGTAGAAAATGCTATGAAGGTAATGACTGAAAGAAGAAAATATCACTTCATTCCATTGAAACCTAAAAATAAATTTGAAGGGATATGCCTACTACTAWCAGGAGTACATATGGATTTTTTGCTGACATTAGTCTCCAACTTGAATGTCAGACTCACCAAGAATGAGGGGGGAGGGAGGGGTGTGCATGGGGGGTGGGCCAGGAGACTGAATTTARTGTTAGAAAGGCGAGATGAAACATCGTGATAATCATTGGGAAAACCTCTAAACCGTATTTGTACATTATCTTGGGGCAAATACAAGTTTCACATGTTAACAAAAGGCAAAAATACCACACCGTGCTGTTGTGCCCTGAGGGCCCTCTCTGCCTAACAAGAAGATGTTGCAGAGTGCGCATGCACACCAGAAATTTATGATTTCCTTGAAAGGTGGAGATGAGTATTTTCAAGTCTCTCACACACAGAAGAATAAAATGAAGAATTAGTGATGCATGTTGGTAGATGACAGTATCTGAAAGTCCACTTACAGTTTTTTCCAAGTGAGTATATAACAACTTAACAGGTAAATATGTAATGCACTAAGATTCCATGCTTTATAAACACCGGAGTAAGTAAATATCCTATATCTCTTATGGTAGTATTTTTTAATTAATTCAGTGGGAAAGGAAGATATTTGATGGGCAWTCAGATAAATTTGTTCACCTAAAGTCCACTGGAAAAATTAAAAACCTCCAAAGTTTGCATCAGAATGGCYAGAAAATGTCTAGAAACATCTGCCAAATGGCCAGAGGGTGCTGGTAGCAAAAACACTTCACAGCTGTTGTATCTCAGTCTTGAGCTTCTAACAGAAGAACTCTACGAGCTAATAAATAAATTCTTTTTACTTTAGACAAAGTGAGCTTCTGATATGYCTCACACAATGGCATAAACCTGAGCCTAAAGATGGGTGTTGGTTTTCTCATTTGATGGGACAGAGACCAGGAGGGTGTTCCCTCTGTGTCAGGATCCTGCCTGCCCAAAGCAAACCCACCTGCTGGGCATCCCTGAACACAGGGAGGGGAACGGAAAAGTCCACACTGTTGGATTGCAGAAATGTGTGAAGGAAAGTCATACCTCTGTCAGGCAGAAATAGGCTGTGGAAGTAGATAGGCCACTAAATTTCAAAGAAGCCCTTCAATAATATTTGCCAAGTAACAAAGCTTAAATTAACAAAAGAGTAGATCTATATATCAATCTATATACAAATATTCATATATAAATGTCCTTAGTAGTAATCATATGCATTTATTAGAAATTACATAAGATCTAACTGCACAAGAATTTTGGGGAATATCAGAAATTTTCTTTTGTTTTAACTAATAAAATGAAAAAAAAATAGAAGCGATGTTTCTGTAGTAGTTGGAAATTGACAAGAGAGAAACTGRAAAATCATACTGACAGCAAAGAAAAACCTAGAAACACTTATATAATGAAAAACACAGTTTAAGACTACAAATTCTCAAAGAACCCCTGCAAGAGATGGTTTTTGCATGCACACCACATATGTGAGTGGTTAGCGGGTCAGGATCTAAGAACCAAGTATTTGGCTTTATTTTTTAATAAATCATGTGAAAAAAAATATTTGAGGAAATAAATTTGCAGAATACAAGTTCAGGGATGCTAATTACTAAGAGTTCCTTTATGTACTCCAATGTGTTAAGAGATGAATATTCAGTGGTTTAAGTTGTTTACGATCAGTCATGTCCAAAGAGAAACAACTATTGTGGAAAGGAAGAGGGAACATCGGTACTAAGCCTCTTATTTTGACTCCTTTAGGAGCTAAAGCTGTCCTTGGAGGCAACCAAAAAGCCCAAAACAAGGCATGTTGTGGGAGGGGCATGGCTCAGGGAGGCAGGGCTCAGCACTGCAGTGGTTGTGACTGYAGGTAACAGGTTTAGGCTGGAATATTCTTTGTGGGCATCTGGAACAGCTGAAAGGGCAGAGCAGTGGGTGCATGTCCCCACTCAGAGGAGCTGCCTGAACTCAGAACCATCTGCAAACTGCAGTGTGATGGTGCTGGTCACCATAGCTCCCAGGAAAGTTCTGACCACTGGCCCTCAGAGGCTTTTAGCATTTGCTGCAGGGTGTGTGTGTGCCCCACTGACCAGGCTGTGCCCTTACACAGGAGTGGCTTCACATCTTACAGCAGCTCACCCTTTGGTCTTTTCCTTTGGCCRTGTCTCCTYAGCCAAGTKGAGTGTCCATGTGGCTGCCTTTCCTCAAGCTGGAAAACAGACCTGTCACAGTCTGTACAGAAATGCTCCAAGGTCACAGGGGATCTCACAGAAACTGGAAGTCCTAATGTTTGAGCCAATATCTAAAAGTGCTTGCCTTGACTCTCCTGCCTTCTGTAAGGAGTTCAGAATTTGAGAATGAGCAAAGGGTATTTGACYAATCTCTTATGTAAGGCTGTCCTTGGACCCCCTTGTCATGCTCTTGCAGTTAGTGCACTGTTTTTTAAGCAAGGAATTTGGCTTTCTCTTCCAGAGGTTACATTCCCTTTTGGAGCATCACTTGGGTCTTCCTCCTAATTGTGGGTAAACTGAGAAGCAGATAAATGCATAAGCTCATGTCCCAATCAGTGCCTGACTGTGCTCCTTTTATTACATTTGTCCTTAATGTTATTCTGTTTGTTTTCCAGTATGGAAAGTGGCAGAGAGGCCTTTATCCTACATTTGTCCATATGGGCTCCATGAGCCACCCTAYGATTTTATTATTTCAGTAACATTGCCAAGTGCTATAAACAGCCAAAACATTTAGGGTGTGACATTTTTTCAGGACTTCAGACTTTAGGTGCCTGCTTTTGGTTTTTTTCCCCCTTATTCATGATAATTCTTTAAATGGTTAATGGCTCAAACCTTGAAAATACAAATCCTGTGTCTGGGGAATGCTGTGATTTTTCTCTGTCTCAGGGTGATAATACAGAGATTTGCATCTAAGATAGGGATGTTTTGCTTCTGATGCCTTTCTGTACCTTCCAGCGTGTTCAGGCTATGTGGCATCTACATTGAAGTTATGGAAACATAGTAACACTTTAAATTAAGGTGATCTGCATAAATATTTTATTATTTATACAGCATTCAATAACGTGCTTGTAAAAAAACTTGGGAGTATGCATTGAAACAGCAGACAAACTATTTGAACAATACTTACATCTTAAAATATTGTTGTAACAGCTTATCACCTTGCTGTGGCAGCATTTTAAGCATTTATTGATGATGCATTTTATAACATGCCTTACAATAAGTTATTAAAGGATGTAGTGGCACCAACTAATCATTTCATAAACATGAATAAACCATTTATACAGGGCACCTTAATTTAAAGTGCTTGTAGGAACTTGCATAAAATGTTTTGAACAGCTGACATGCAGTATTGGTGCTTCACGGAGTGCCAAAGTGGTGTCATGTCCTGGTATGCAGGAATCTTATGTGGAACTGGAGCTTTATTGCTTCCAGTGATAGAGCTGGGAACTGCACAGTAATTCCAAACACAAAATGTTGTAAATCTCTTCTGAAAGAGTGTACGAGGAAGTGCATAAGCAATATCCAGGAGATTCTGGTGACAAATAATGTAGAAGCATGTTATTGCTCATTCTATATTTAAGGGAAAAAAAGGAAGAGAAAAAAAAAATCTATTTGCTTTTAGCAGTAATACAACCTGTGTGTATAAAAATGCTGTTCAGAGATGGAGTATATATTTAACTCCTTGTCAAGCAATTAAAAGACCSTGCATGATGATCAAAATTCAGTCAGCAAATAAATTATCTTTGCATAGATCAAAGAAAAAGTATCTGTACCATCAAAATAGAACTCTAAGACATGTAGAAGGTGACTATTAAGAACAAAATTTGTACAATAATACTGAAAAAAAATCTAGAAATGAGAAAAAAAGATGTCATGCAATTAAAAATCATATGAACAACACTGCTGCATTTCTTACCRTTAGCTATGATTTACTAGGAGCATTTAAAGCAATGCTAAAAAAAATAATGAAGTCATACCTTATTCCCCTCCCCCTGCAGATATAGATTTTATTTGACCTATTGCTTTTAAAACAGAACGGCTTAAAAAGCGCTCTTTACATGATAAAACTCAAAGACAAAAGAGAGAATGCAAATCATTTCTATATTACATATATGTTGCTCCATTTGGCAAAATCAAATTAGATCTTTTCATCTCCTTACTGTAGAACAAAAACAGAGCAATATTATGAAATTTTGCAGGGCTTTATTTCTAGGCGTCTTTTGTGTCCAGTCTTTTAAACTCAGGTTTTTCTGCCTTTTTTACTGACAAGCCCACAATTTTCAGAAAAGAAAGCTAGCATTAATTAAGACAGTGCCAGCTGTAATTTTCTTGGGAAGTAAATTTCTGCACAACTAAAGGTTACAGAGACCTTTTCACTGTCAAAATTTACTACAGCCTGTGAATGTTAATGTTTCTAATGAAGACATGTTCTCTGTCCCTGAACTTAAAAGTACCCTGAGAAGAAGGCAAAGAGAAAAAAAACTCTATTTGACGAATGTATCTGGAGTCTGTGCATTAATGCAGGGTTATGCCTGCTGGTGCATATTGTAATTATAGTGTTTGGATAGCCTTGTTTTCTAAACAAGGAATATTGCTATAAATTGGCAATTTTGCATGAAGAGTAGGCTTGTAGTAGGTGCCTTATGTTACAAATAAGACAGTGGTATAATAAGCATTTAACCCATTAGACTTGGGGATATTCTCAGCTAAGTCTGGAGAGGAGCTGTAATATAGAATGTGGAAAGGAAAGGTGCTTTGGGTCTTTCTGTGAATGCAGCAGAAGAGCACATTCATTATCTTCTAATGATCATTGTACTTCTAATGAAAWTTTTTTTTCTCCATTTTGAGTGAAATCAGCTGCTTCTAAAAAGAAGTATCTGGCTTTGCTCTTTTTTTAATTTGAAGATGATTAAATACTAAACTATATATAGTTATACAGTTTTTGTTGTTTTGTCAATGTGCATTTTTTCCCCTATTCCTACAGTATTTACTGCCATGCAGAGTGGCAAATAAAAGGAAAAATTCAATCTCACAGAAATGTTGATATTCTTTTTTTTTGTTGCCATATATTTTAAGGGATTATTTTATTTTTCTATTCTTCGCTGAGGTTTTTCCTAAAACAGAATGGTTACCTTTAGAAAAAAAATTGCTTGTTGTCTTCATGCATGAAGTTCTCAAAACAAAAATTGCTATTGTGTGAAATTACTCTTGATTTCCCATGCAGCACTGTGGGCAATATGGGTAGGAAAAAAATAGCCTAATTCATGACTATGTTGTATAAAAATGGCAAAATCAGAGGAATGCAGGTCTTGCACAATTTTAGAAATATGTTCCTAATGATATGCTGGTAATATCCATGTTTAATGTGGAGTTGCTTTAAATATGGGGCATCGATTGCAAACTGAGTATTTTTTTCTGCATCAGAATGTTCAGGTAGCTTTCTTTTCTCTTCCTCACCCTTCCCCCTCCCAATTTCTAAGACTTAAGAGCTGAGGTTTTCAAGACACTGAGCTTTATGGTCAGAAATGAGCCAGGCTCTAATATTTCTTGGGAGAAGGTAGTGAGTATCACAAGATACAAGTGGCTGTAGCAATTCCACCCGAGGAGCAATGGGACATCAGCTGTGTTTGTGTCAGGCTGAGCAGCAGGGCCAGGCTCTCAAAGCCCATGGAGCAGTGTTTTTGCCATGCTGTTGATTTATATATCAGCTGCATTGATGAGGGTTGGCTTCTCATTCTGCCCATCAGCATTAGGGAATAGGATGGAGCACTGGGACAAAAATGCAGGAAATCAATGTCTTTGTAAATATCTGTATGGACACTGGGATAATCTATTAAAAGCCATGACTACCCTATACCAATGGAGATATCAGATCTCATTACACATCCAATCCCTTTTTTCAACATGTAAATTGGACTTCATTTTGACTCCCTCCCAGTCCAACACACACACGTTACTGCTGAGCACCCCTTCAAGATGCCTCAAAAGCATATATTTCATGTCTTCATTGGTTTCATCTGCTGCATGGTCAGGAGTTCAGAATAATTATTTAAGATTTCTTGGCTAATAAGTCAGTATATGAGAAACTGTAATTCTAGACAGCAACTTGGTATGGCATC
The DNA here is from genome assembly GCF_030028575.1 of Malurus melanocephalus. Lineage (NCBI taxonomy): Eukaryota > Metazoa > Chordata > Aves > Passeriformes > Maluridae > Malurus > Malurus melanocephalus. Next base: position 42,191 of record NW_026624079.1, on the reverse strand, counting down.
GTTAACACAYTTGAAGCACTGCACAATGAGAGAGAAATGATGCAATACTGGCAGACTGGAGGCAACCAGCAAGGTATATTGAGAAAACAATCTTTTTATTTTGGGATAGAGGCATGGCTCAGCAGTGTAAAAAGCCATGCTGATGCATATGTAGGCTGTGGTGGGAAGGAATCTCCTGAGGGCATTTGAGCTTTTATTTATGGATTGCACATGGATTTGCACAGATTTTTGTTACACTTAGACAAATCACCAGAGACATCATTATTGCCTTTTTAAAACAGCTTGTTTCCCCTTAATTTAAACCTGTGTCTAATTGACTTGATCTGAGCCCAAATAATCCTTGTTCAAGTGAAATAAGTACATCACCCATTTCCTACTTGAATTGGTTTCAGATCTGACCTTTAGTTAAACCAGTGTAACTTGGCATGACGACACAAGCCTTAGGCTTTAGAGAAAGCCTTGAAGCTTTAAACTTTAAGAAAGCCTTAAACTTCCTGTTGTGAGCAAATACATGTAAGCAAAATACAAAAGTGAGCTGCCAAATGAAAATCATGTTTGGAAACATGATCTGGAGAAAGGGCCATGCAAAATGTTACTAAGGTAACCAATCCCTCTGCCCAGWATGTGCTTTGAGCAGCTATCAGTGTCCTTTAGATTATTAGGTCTTGACAGACATTATGGAGGAAGGTATGTAAGCAGTTTTAAAAAAATTGTTCCTAAAATTAAATAAGAATCTAGAATGTCTGAAATGCTACAAGTTATTTTAATTTTTCTGTGTTTGACTATGAGATACAGGAAKATTAAGGCCTTTGTATTCCTTCTTAGGTATAAAGCCTGCAATGTCATCAACTTCTGTCCKCATCAATTATTCCTGCTGATATGTTAGTAAAAAAAAAAAAAAAATTAAAAAATTCTATCCTACTCTGGTACAGCAGTATTCCCCAGTCCTTTTTCATCTCAGTTTTTATCTTAGGAAGCAAAGAGAAATGCAGTACTAGGGTAGGGTTAGAAAGAGACAAGGATCTGAACATATATGCAGTTGAACTTTCCCTGTCGCTTTTTCTTTTTTCCTGTCTGTCTCTGGTACTTCTAAAATATCTTGGAGAGGGACAAAATATTTTACTCAAGTTCATTTTTGTATATCAGGGACACTATCATTTTCAGAGCAGAAAATCTGTTATAAGAAAAGCTCCTGCTGTGTTTTCTCTTAGATGTCCTCAAAAATAAAGATGGGAAATCAAGAGAAATGAAAAAAAAGAAAATAGGAGCCATCTATCCTGTTTTATTTTCTAGGGCTTTGTCTTATCACCTAAATTTCCAAACGGCACAAATGCCTGTTTTTCAATAAAAAAGAACACTATAAAATCCTTGTTTATTGAAGGGGGAGGGGAGAAATCTGTGGCAAATGGGTTAAATATAGGTGAGAAAACTATTTAGATCAAGGCCAGCTGAATAAACACTAATTTTTTAAAATATGAACAAGTAGTATAGAAGGTTGGTGGAAAAAACAATTCACCTGAGCATATGGAACAGGCACTGGAGGAGGCAGTGGAAGGTACCATGGCCAATGCTATAAAGCCTAAAACCAGTGACTAAATCCAAAAAAAAAAAAAAAAATCACGATCCAAAACTCTTGACATAAATTGAAACCGAGTCACCATTTTTGAGTAATTATTCTATTTGGTTCTTGTGTAATTCATCCCTTCAGCTCCTGAGTCCTTTTCTTCGTTGCCATATATGTAGTGATGGACAGCAGCATGCTGAAAAGTAACATTTCTTTCATATAYTTCCTGAAAAAAACAATGCAAATAATTTCATTGCAGTACTAGCCTTGAAAGGACGCAGTGATATATATATTCTGTATTTCCTGCAKAGCTGAAAAGCATTCACTGGGTGCAGGATGCTAAGCAAGGCAGCTCAATCTGTGGCCATCACCCTCTTCATCAAAGGACAACACGTGGGAATGTKTTGGCTTTTGTGACAACTGTACACAAAGGTTCCCAAGGTACTGAGAGCACAAGGCTGGGCTGGAAGGCATCAGATATGATATGAACTCTTRCAAGGCTTCTGTCCATCCAGAACAAAAACTTGAATGACTATATTTTTTCTCCAATAAAAATAATAGCAGCTGAACATACTAGAAATCTTGCTAAAAAGAAAAAATAAAAGAAGGAAAAAAGCATAATGATTCCCTTAGTGGTCTTCATTAGTTTGGCACTTAGAGAGGGAGGTAGATCACAAAGCATTGACGGAAAGTGGAAGATGAGAACATGATTCACGAATATGAATGTGGGCAGTGCACACTCCCCTGTGACTCAGAATGAGCATTTTACATGTGATTCATAAGGAAAAATAATTGTTTTATCAGATGCATTCCTTACATATGGCTGAGGTTAATATTCACCTTATTTAAAATTGAAATTCAACTACTGTGTCAGCACAGTGGCTCTTTCCAAYACAGACACTAAAGAAAAGAARGAAATTGTTTTATTCACAAACATGRCACAGTTCTCTCCTCCACACRAGCTCAGTGAYTGGTGTTCTGCAAAGCAGCCTRATGGGCTTTTTGCAAGGCTCCTGGTGTATGTTGTTTGTTCGAAAAGACTTTCTGAGCACCACAAAATCTGGAGATAACGTCCMCATAGGTTTGTGAATCRTGTCCTTGGGTCTGTTGAACTAACAGGCACAGCAGGAGGCTGGTGGTGCATTAACAGTGACAGTCTCAGAGTGCCAGAGTCCAACTGGGGCCAGACTGGGAGCCTGGCACCCCACACCATGGACCATYCTTTCTCAACAGATGCATCAGCTGGGGTTACAACTGTTTACAGCACWGTACCCCTTGTTTATTTTGATTTTTTTTCTGAGTCACTGAGGTATTTCTAGGGATTGCTAGTAGTTAAGCACTTACCTTCAACAGAGGAATAAATATTAAAGAGATTCACATTAAATGTGCTCTGGTCATATTACAGAAGTGTTCAGCCAAGATTAGGGAGGTTTCCATTAAAATTTTTCTGGGCTGTTTTGACKACCAGAATGGATGTACAGAAATGTAATCTTCCTTGAGTGATCATTCTTTTCTATAACCACCTGAAGTTCYTTTTCATAATATGGACACCTGCTTCTCAGGAAATGTATTAAAATTCAGTGAAATCGTATCTCCCAGCACTGAGTGTTTAATCTGAATTGGCAGGTGTGAGCAACCTCAGTGTGCTGCTCTTAGGGGATTTGAATATTTTCATTTCCCACTGATGTCTAGTATCTTATAAGTGAATGGTACACACAAGAACAACTCTTTGCTTGCATTTTTATAAATTATTTGGCTWTCTAAGGGTTTCAATGAGGTTAAGTTTAGCAACATTGTTTAGTGCTATATATTGGTCATGGCTATTGAAAATGCTTTTTAATAATCAAGCTTTAAATGCATTATAGATTTATTATTTCTTTGATYCATTGTCATTTGACTCTTGTATTTATTTGGTTAATTGCACCACKCAGTGTTTTCCCACTTAGCTTAATGTTTTGTTTAAAATTGTTGGAAATTTAGTAGCAAAAGCRTGGAGTTTATATCCTCTCTTAGCATTGGTGATTTCATTTTGTGGTTCCTTCTTTAAGGCAGTAGATTTGRAAAAATCCCTGAATGTTTGTAACAGCAGCCATTGCCTAGGAAAATTCCCAGCTTGGAATCTGAAATTGCATGATGAGACCGAAAGCTAAATACAACRAAAACAGTAAAAATAAATWAWAAWAAAAAAGAATATTTTTGATTAYATCTGGATAATAAATGGAGCTGCTGGCAGTAAACCATGAGTTACTGACAAACCCAGYTCTAGTGCCAATAGCAATGAMTTGAATCAAAGAATGAGAGCTTTTGGTAGGCTTGAGGTTAATTTTAGGGAAAGTGAATTATAAGTGAACTCAGAATTCGTTTCTGCAACAACAGGATAATCTAGAACTGACCTTAGCAGTCAGTGTTGGAAGTTAAAAGGGTGCATCTCTGTACAGCAGTGGGCTGAAGAATTCTTTTCTGGAAAGGGTGTCAGCTGCTRGGACAACCTTGATGTTTGCAGAGTTATTGTAATTTAGATTTAATCAGAGAGGATTGAAGTCTGCTCACAGAGGAAATGATGAATTTCCAGCTCTATGGATTTCTGCCCTCTAATTGTGATAGTTTTTGTCATTTGAGTCTCACTGCAGCATAAAGATATTGAATACTGTATGAATTTCCATTACTCAAATCTCAAGAATAAAGTAAGAGTTGGAAAGAAATGCCTGGGAGAAATTAACCTCCATCTTTTCTACAGAAGAGCTGGAGGCATCCAACAAGGCTAGAGACAGGTAAATGAGTAGCAAAACAGTGCAGTAGCATCAATATTTWTTTAAACTATGGAATTCTTGGAGGATGCCATGGGTGCTAAAAGTTTATGTGGGTTTAAAGCAAGGCTTGAAAGATCTGTGGAAGACAAATTTATTGGGAGTTAGAAAAAACATCACCACAACTGCAGTACAAAGTCCTCTAAGCTGAAAATAGTTGGGGGTTTGAAGTCTGTTGTGAGAAAATGTCATATACATTTGTCCAGCTCTTAAACTTTTTTTAGGCATTTGCCTATATACTGTTCTGGAAACCAGATACTAAAATAGATTAACATTGGATCTGGCTCATTAAGGGYGTTCTCATGGTCACACTGCTGATTGTGATCTCTTCAAATACAGTGATTTAAAATGTTCTACTCCTTTGCCAGACAGAGCGTGCATCCACCCAGCTGGGGTGATCTGCAAACAGCCGATGCACATTCTCCCTTTGCTGGGCTACTGGATTTCAGTTTACATGGTTCTAAAAAAAGGCAATWTGGAAATGTCCTGCCCTTACAGTGATCTGTTTCCTCAGTGGGACACAGCAAGGGGAGTCTGGCCTCAACTTACCATCCATTTWTTCATTACTGGATCCAGCCCAGGGTTCTGACTTGCAGAGTCCCTTGTAGGAAAGGACTATAATGGATTGGGGTCAGGAACTGCATCCTCTTTCAGAAGCCACTGTGGTATTTACAGTCACCAGCCAGAAGACCCCAGATTAGCTGTCATGGGGTCAGCAAGAGGGGAAATKATCTTAGGAGTAATGCAGGGAATGGACAAAGTCCTGGGAAACATGCTTGCAGTGTCCTATAACCATCATCTGCCCTGAACAATCCACATCTTTAACAAAATGTGTTCATTTGTTTTTCTTTATTGGGACATCTAAAGGGGTGTTCTGGCTCAAGACCCACAGATTAAACTTCAGAGGAAAAAGGAGATTTGCCTGTCCTCACTGGACTGGTCCCAAGGTTTTTCTGTTTTATCACTGGGAAAAGCATTTTAGAAATGCCAGTACTGAGTGAGGGAGAGAGAGTTGCATTCATTTCTGCATATTATTTATTGGATTTTTGAAAACTGACCTGAGAAAAATGTTTATTTARAATATTTGCTGCAAATTATATTGTTAGTGTTCTAAAACAAATGGTCAGTTAATAGTTATTTTGCTGGCAAAAATAAAAAGCCTGTCCCCCACACCTGTTTAGCTGTAACCGACAAACAAAACAATCATTCAAGTAGAGGGAAAACAAACCAAATGCCCTTGAATTTTCAAAGAAAATATAACTCCTCCACGTAGCCCTAGGACAAACATAGTCTGTTTGTTGGGAAGCATACTTAGCAGAGAGCTACAAATCTCTTTGCTGTGAGACTGAACGATTGTCATACATTTTGCTCTCTTTGTCTCAGCTGATAGTGTCTACAGTACTGTTCAGAGATAGAAAATTTGTGCCTGTCACTGTACCTGTCAGAAAGGAGCAATACCCTCTGGCAGCGACAGTCAACTTTATGGGGTTTTATTAGTCTAATGAATGAAACCCAGTAGCATGCCCTGTAACACTCCTAAACTTTGGATTTTAAAAGGAATCATTATTAACAGTGAAAAACAACTAGCAGCTTGTTTTATGTACACTTTGTTAAAAGATCCATGTATTTTTAAGAAGAGATTAATCTACAGTAATTTTTCATCAGGCTCTGGGTGAACATAATATAATCCATACGAATGCAGAAGGTTCTGCAGGAAATTTGTAAACATAATGCAATCATGTGTTTGCATTTGTGACTCCAGAGTAGCTGGTAGCAGCTGTATAAACTTCTGCTCCTGCACAGAAGAGAGACTTGGTGTGACCACAGCTGTGGATTGTTAATTGTATGGGATGCTTTCCTTGGCCACCGTCTCTGCTAAAGACAGAACTCAGCACCAGTTGCTGTCTCTCTGTCTCTCTTTCTCTGATTCTTTTYTTCCTCTTAACTTTTGCTCCCTAAAGGTCGATAACATCATATAAAAGGCCCTGGTTACCTTGCAGCATATCCTTTCTGAGCTCTAAGCACAAACACATTCAATAAACTGTGCGGGAAATGTTTCTCATTTACTACTTCCAGTAAAATGAAAACGAAATAGCAAAGGCTGCTCTACATCTTTTCAAGGTCTTGAGATAATTAGTTTAATAAAAATTCACTTTTATAAGGCATGATCCAAGTGTGTTGCTATCCGAGGGAAACTCCTGCTGACTGCTGTGATTCGGGCCCAATGGCTTTTCTGGGTTCTCTCTATTGTTTTATACAATGTTAATTTTTTTAGCTCACACAAGCTTATTTGCTAAAGAGGACACAGAATATTTTCTGTCTTACAGTGGTGGGAGATTGCTGGAAAGAATACATTGAGMTAGGCAGATTGTTCTTTATTTGGTTTAGTCCATCTTTGTGGCATTTGTGATTATGCCTCTTTCCTACAGGGCCAGCAGCCCTCTTGATGGTCCAACATSCCATCCTGCAGCGGTAGGACAGCTTCCCTGGAAATGTGAGAGTGCTCCAGGAAGCTGCTGAATCAATTGATGGGTCACTCAGGAAATAAACATGCAGGGCCCCATGCTGTGATCTGTGCAGCTGAGATGTCAACACAAGTTCACAAACACTTAGATGGGATGGATTCAGACTGATTCACTCTGAATGTAGATTATAGTCATTAAGATACCGAGTCCAATAAATTCCTTTACAATTGAGTGGAACACTATACATGCATATTAGCATATTTAAAACATAATAATACAGCTTCTTTTGCGCCAGCACAGTTTCATTTGGATATTTCTATCCTTGCAAAGAATATGCATTTATAGCTCTTCTCTGCCTAGTGCTTGTCCAGAAATATTGAGCTGAGCTTAACCTGCAGCATGTGAATAGTCATCATAAACTTTATATTTGAGCAGCAGTAATGGATGCCAATTACCACATTGTCTTAATCAAGAATGAAAATATTACTTTCTAATTCTAGAGGAATATTTCTTCTCATATTGTTCGATTGTGTTAATTCCACTTATTCTCTCTAATAACACATCTCATCTTTAGTGACAACAATRAGTATTTTCCCCCAAATTAAGAAAATACTAAACAGCCTGTATGTTTTCATGGTGGATGACTCAGGGTGTGTCTTATCCTCTCTTCCTCGTGGTGTGATTTAGATGAGATATTTAATTATACTGGACATCTCACTATCACTGTTGTGGCACATTGGGTATGAGTGACTTGRGATAAGCCAGTTGTTGGTTTACTAAATTGGGATCTACTGGGAAAAAATGGCAAGACATCAATGTCTACAATTTTTGTGAGAACTTTACATACCAAGTAACTACATTACAAAATTTGTATCTGCCCCAATCCTCTGCAAATTTGTAGAACCTTGCTGGGGATTCTTTTCTCTCTTTTTCCTGCTGCTGGATGGGTGATTGACTTCCAGAATCCTCCTAACCATCTTTGTTGTTATTTGGGGTTTGTTTTCTTTTCTATTTCTTTACTGAGGCCACAATTCTGATTGAATACTGGTAACTTCTACAATCTCTGCATCATGTGTCATAAATTACTTTACAACAGATACATATCTAAGAAACATGTATCCTCCTCCCTTTTGTCTCTATACTCTTTTGCTTCTACCTTATTTTCCTTATTTTTAGAACACTCAACCTATTATCAAGAAAAATGTTAATACTTTAAAGATACTGTCTCAAAAGCTATTGCAAACCCTGCCTTTGCTAGAGAGAAATGAGCTTACTGTGGCAAAAAAAGGGAAAGGTTACAGATTGCCATRTTTACCCTTCTGCCAGAGTTTTAYCCAGATTGTATGTGGTGACTAATGCGAGGCCTTAAATATTGGTGAAAATGTCTGTATCCCAGCTCACAGTCTGATAACAGAATTTGTCCCTTCTTGGAGATCTTTTTCTGYGAGATATGAAATTTTTACTTTTATGAAAACAATAATTTTTCTATATTTTGAGCAGCAATATGTCATTATTGAGCTGACCACAGATCTTGTATATTAGTAACCTTACTGGAGGATTGCTGAATGTATAATGGAAGAGATCAAATATTCTCAATGAAGGCAGTCTCTGTACACTGCCTAWAGAAATGTGAGGGTGGAAGTGATCAAGGATGTGTTTGAAAGAAATTACTGCTGAGCTCAGGAGAAYTTGTTTGTCTGAGTTGTCTTTCTCTTGAAGAGAAAGGAAGGCCATGAAATAGTRAGGTTTTGGAGATTCTTTCTATTGTTTTCTATGTAGAATTCATTCATTTTKTCTTACTGTTGTGGCTCAGGTTCCCAAAAACTAACCCCAGCCCCTTTCAGMAATTAAGAATAATACAGAAAGAATGCACTAATAGCCAATACATATATTGAGCTGAGAGCATACAATCCAGAAAGCACACAGAAGAAAATAAATAGAAGATGTCCCAAGATCCTCTTCCTGCTTAGTCAAGGCTTGCCTGTTTTGTTCCCAACCAGGGCCAAACTGCTGCTTCTCCATCCTGCAGCCCTCCCTCTCCTATCCCTGGAGCTTTATAAACTTGGCCCTTTTCTTCTTTTTTTTTTAAAGTAAGTTCTCATCAAGCCCTGTTTCTGTGCTTCATATCAGCAGACACCACATTCTGATTTCTATTCTTGCTGGAATTCTCACCTTTTTCCTTTATTAGTGTCACCTGAGCTACCTTTATTTTTCCCCTCCCTTAACATTCTGTGGTCTTATTTCTTCTCCAAATCCTGTAATTCTCAGCCTGGATAGAGCTGGTGGACATTGTGKCAGGGAGTCCATCCTTGCCTCAGCTGTGAGCACAGGCTGCTCCATCCTCTAGTAATTTTGGTGCTAATAACCCAGGCAGAACAGAGTTATTACCCTGTCTGCCAAGGCTCCTGAGCGAGCCACGTCTGTGGTTTCATTGCAGTTTTGGAGGAGATGGGGACAGGATCCTGTGGAATGGGAGACTCTTTCCTTGCTGAGGTGAAGGTATTGATGGAGCCCCTTTCCCCATGGCTGTCTCTGCTCCACACTGTTGTCAATCGATAGGGTTTTTAGCAGGGAGGCCTCCTCCACAGTCACACAGCGTGCTCCTAGATGAGCTTTGATGTCAGGTAATCATTGCTGTATATAGTAATAAATGATGTGTTTACATAACAGAATTCCCCTGGCCTTTGATATACTCAGACATGTTATCAAAGTGGTGCTCTGACATCTTGTACAATAGGAACAATAGCAAAGTGCAGAACTGTGCAAACGGAGCCAAGCGAGCTCAGCCCAAATGTATGTGCTGTGCAATTATGTTATTTGCCCTTAGGGCAAGAATCACAGCTGAAGGAAGTTAATATCAATACCCTTATGAAGTCCTCAAGGACTATTTCAGTGATGGACATGGCACTTATTTGAGAAATCACTGCAAATCACTGTCATGGTACCTGTTATTATGGATAAGGAGTTTGAATGGTAGTTCCACTTAAATTTTGGGAACAAATTACATTAAGTTGTTTAATACAATTTATTTCAAGTTCCTTAATACACTAAGTGTCTCAGGATGCTGATGTATTTTTCCCTTACAGAGTTCMTTCTCCATGTGGCTTTACAACTCTTTCAAATGATTTACCAAAATTCACTTTTTTTTTTCTTTCCTCTTTTTTTTTTTCCTTGCACTAGTCATGGCCTTGCACTTGTYTAGGAGGACAAGTTTAGAGACTGCCCATGTCACCTAAAAATATTGCCTAAATGAAGTGTGAGTTTTGTCTTGTGCTGTAGTCCTTTTTATTCACCCAGGCATGACATTAACACTCAGAAAATCACGTGTGCTCCTATAAGCAGTATTTATTCAAGGTTAATTTTCTATGGGCATATTTTACACCAAAAATTGTATTTTTACATGAAGATATTGCATCCTCCCCTCAGTAATCTGCTGCTCCTATTCCCTGGCTGAGGCAGGGCTTTGACTCATCCCCTGAATTAAGGGCTCTGTTCCAGGGGTTGGCACACTCAGGTTTTGATCTGATTGCAAGAGCCCACTGTGGTTGTCAGCCAGTTGTTAGAGACCTTGTTTGACTCCTTCACCTGAAGCTTAATGGGCTTTATTGTGCTTTCTGTGCATTGCTGAGCAGTCCTTGGGCCCCTGCTGTCCTCAAGGCACTCAGTGATGTACCAATGTCCCTTCTGATTATGTTTTACAGAATTCAAATCAATCAGATGTTCTTCTCTAAGATTCTGCTCTTGCAGCAGCCATGTTATCCTATGGTTTTGCACAGACACAATAATGGTAGGTGCAGCTCCCTGCTAGCTCCAAATCCTGACTTTGTGTACACAAGGAGCAGCAGAGGAGGGAAGTGATGAGAATTTTATGACGCTTCCTGTCCTTTAGGGCTGACATCCAGAGATGAGGAAATAGGACACAGTTGAAAGCCAGATTCCACAACTCCTACTCAAGGTTTTGGGAAAGGCAGGCTAATTTTATCAATTGTGATGACATACTG
>NW_026624079.1:21354-26354 GCF_030028575.1 Malurus melanocephalus | reverse complement strand
GCATGTTTCTGAACCAGAGCTACTGAACTGGAATGCTCTTAGCATTTTGACCATCCAAAACAAAGGTGTTTAGAAGGCACTGAAAAGGGAGATTCTTTTGCTTTGTAAATTTTATTGAGAAAAGCTGATTGAATTTTATTGCTTCTAAATTATRGAATCTTCAGTTATATTGCAACAATGAATTTGGGGCTCAGGATACTGCTTATAATTATCAAGCAAAATGTATTTATAATATGCTTATATAATAAAAGAGAGACAGATTGTCATTATAATCCTACCCTTCCAACAAATATAATGTTGCAGGCTTATTGTAATATGAACAGATGAAATGATACCAAGTTTGTTGATGTTATTTCTATACCMGAACCACAATCTCCACTATAGATTAATTCATGAATTTGATGGTTGTGGCTAATAGTCAGCCAAAAATAATGACTCACTAGCTTCAGTCACAGACTAATGACTCTAGAAATGCCTTCTACATTTACAGTTTCATCTAAATGCTTAAAATACAATAYTAGACAGATACAGGAGAGATCCATTACATATTTGTAGGGTACTACAGAAGAGAGAGCTGATAGCACTTGACTGAAAAGGATTATATCTTCCTTTAGGGTGGCTTTTTGTTTCAAGTATTCAGTATTGTAGGGTTTCCTCGTTGTCACTGAGCTTGCTCTCCAGCTGTACTGTAATGTTTCCATTTATGCTTTGCTGATGTCCAGTTTTATTTCATGGAAATAGTTTATTGAGTAAAGCATAATTGTCCTTTGTAAAATACTCATCTTGTATCACTTCTTTTAGAGATCAGACATTTCCTTTTCCCATAAGGTCTAAAGATCTGTAAGTTGACATAATTCTGCACAAATCACTCTGGTAGTGTAACTTAGACTGTCCAAATTCCCCTTGGACTGTGGCCTCTGTAACTGTGCCATCACTCACTTAACTTCACCTTATCTTTAAATAAGTTTAACCAGAAGGGACTTGTTCAACTCACCACCTCTTGAGTAAAGTGAATTATTTATATGATCTTCATATGTGTYCGTTAAGCTGTATACAGTAAGCCTAAGTGCAAGTGTTTATTCTGTTCATCCATAAGTGTGTTACCCCAAGCTTTGAACTCAGGCTAACCACAATAAAAATCCCTCTTTTTTTGCTGTTCTTTGATGGAAATGGACATCATTTTTTCATGTTGTACAATGGCAGCAGTGTTGTCTCAGACGGGCGYGTTACCACGGGAATGCCTAAAGAGACATTTCACATGTTCAGTGTGTGTTGTTGCTTTCCAGACCACCTTCCCCTCCTGCTCTGCAGAGCTGAGTGTACAGGAAACTGTATCCCACCATCTCKAACAATATAAATATGCCACTGGAGTGGCTACTGTGGAAGTGATGATTACAATAGTCCTTTTTTATCAATTCACCACTTCGCTTCAGCTGTTATTAAGTGCTCTTTGTCTGTAAAGGAATGTTAAGCACTGAGAAATAAGAATTCAGTAAAGCAGTCCTGTTTGCTACTAAAAGGACCTCAGTTCAAATGGAAATAAACCAAAAACAACCAGACTGAAATACATCACTAACCTGTATTCTCAAAAAAAGCCCAACTACTGAAAACTGCATTGAAAGCCCCATATATTTCTAGGAGAGCTGTGCATGTGCTCTGTTTAGAGGCASTGCTTCTGGTGGGAGACAGTTGCACCAGTACTAGTCTAAAATATTTAAAAGGGGATGGAAACAATAATTTTTCTAACTTACACTACTGTGCTTTGGTTTTCTTTATTACCTCTGCTTTCCATTTGAAATTTGTCCAGAACAGCAGTGTTTACACATGTCCTGTTAGAACTAATGCCAGAGGGACCTCAAAGGCATGAGTCTTGTTCCATTCTTCTTTGGCTAATTTTCTTCAAACATAAGGTATTTTAACACCTCCATAGATCATAGGATGAATAGAGTCTACAGAATCAAACATTGTGCCTCTTTCAGCATTAAGTGTGCTCAGGTTAGAACTTGCTTAATTTATGAGCTGTRAGGCAGCCATGAAACCATGGGTAGGCATATTGTTAGAACAGATTACATTTTTCAGGAAAAAAAAGAGGAAATTTTAATTTGGGTTTTAGGGTTTTTTTTTTCCCCATGTTGGTTAGTTGTTCTTTTTTCAAAACTGAGAGGKTTTTTTTACCTTTTCTTTTCTGCTTTGTTTTTTCTACCAGATTTTTTTTTTATTAATTCTTGGGGGTTTCTCCACAACCTCCCCCTCTTTTCTCTGGAATGCTGTATCTTTGTGTACAGTGGGTTTCCCGTTTGGCAAAGCAGCTTCATATGTTTCATGGTTTTCTGCTCTTCTGAACTGGAACATGTTCTCGTGTGCTCTARGAGCACATAGCTTTGGAGGATCTGCAAAAGACAAGAAATTTCATGCATCCTTTCTGAGGCCTATTTCTGACAGTCCCTTGAAACCAATTCAAAACTCTCCCTAATTATAACAGGACAGGTTTGTGTCTGCTTCCAGTCAATAAAGCTTTGTTCTGCCTCAGGGATTTTACTTGTACCTGATTATATAAAGGAGGATAGAAGAATCAGGCAATAGTAATTTTAATCCCTGACTATCTTTCATTCAAATAAAACGTGCAAAGAGATTTAGTGAAAGGAAGAAATGTGCATGTTGTGTTACTAGAGCAAACATTCTACAGTGAGTTCTGCTGGGTGGGACACTGAGCTCCCCCTCTATTTTCCCTTTTTCAAATATTTTGGGGTTGATATTGGACAGAAAGGCTGTGTTTGCAATGGCAGCTCTCTCTGCAGCCTCCAGCCCGTGGGTGCAGCTGTGGGGGAAGGCTCAGCTCCAGCAGCAAGTGCTGCTCAGATTGTCACAGTCTGGGCTGGAGAAAAGCAGCCACAAAAYCAAAACACTAAATACTATCTTGAAGCAAGCCTGGGTTTTGTGAACCCTATTTTTCACTTTTCACTGGGGTATGTAGTTCCAGTTGGAAGCTTGAGGTTTCCTTCTGTCAAAGCAGCATTGAAAGGCTGACCCATAAATAAAGTTTTAAACACAACATGGTAAGTTTTCTGTTATTAACAGAGAGCACGTATATTAATTCTTGAGAGTCTTTCTAAAAGTAATGAATATTGTGCCAGAACTTAGGAAACACTCCAGATTTTTTCCTTGATAAAACTGTTCCAGAATCCAATATCTTCACAGAGGACAGCTCTAGCTCTGCATCCTGTGATGTATGYTTGGCTATCCTATTGTCAGTTCTGGGACCAAAAATTAAAATATAAACTGTTATTAAGCAGGGAGGAAAGGAAACTACAATAAGATATGGAGGTTTATATTTTTCCTGTGCAGCTCTAAAAGGAAGGAGGTTTTATTGCTTACAGAGAAAATAATTTATCAAGGTATTCCACTCACAAAATGATAACAACAGATCAAGSTTGCAATACTCCTCAAGATTCAGTTGTGTGACCCACAGCTCAGAGTCAAGAGTGGGGAACCAGGAGCAATAAAGGATCAAATGCATTCTCCTTCCTGTTGRTATCTGGGCCATCCTAATTGATCCCAGCAGGCTTCCTCATGGCTGGACTGCCCCAATCAGCCCACCTGCATCCTCACCTGTCTCCCTCCCCAGCAGCTGGGCAATACCTTTGGGAGARAAAAGGTTTCCTCTGGTACTCCAGGGAAGATTTTTAACCTCATCATTTCCATAAATGTTGCTGGGCTGTCAACATCACAAATGACAAACCAATTCTTGCACCTCCCAGCCCTCCCTGTGTTTGYTTGTGCTCAGTGGTACTCCACAGCTGGGTGAGATATTTTAAGTAGCTAAATATTAAATTGGTTTTCTTCATGTTTCATGCATTTAGCAGTCTTTAATGTGTCTGTAATGTCTTTCTGTAAAACCTCTTAGCTGGAGCAAGAACTACAATGCCTTTAAGATAGATATAGTTTTAATACATGGACCACTGAACTTCTTGAACTTTTGCTGAAACATAAAAATATCAYTCTTAACCTGTATACCAGATGTTGAGGTTAGAAAATTTCTGTACAGGTGTGGCTGTAGAACTTGTTTATGTGTGAAGCTACATRTTTCTAGGTGCAAAAACTCCTAAAGCCATTTAATAAGTATAGTAACTTTTGCAGGATTTTAGCCAAGTATCTAAATCAATAAGCACTAATATCTCTGTAAGAGAGACCACTTGTGTACAGTTTTTACTTTCAGGTCTAGATATTTAAATTCAGTTGACTTGTATCTAAACTTGTTCRTGCTTTCACATTTCTCCAAGCATTTTTTTTTATATTATTTGAAAATGCCTTATCATTTTCTGATCAAAATAATCCATACTATTTAGGAGCTCTGTCTGATAATGAAAGATTCTTTTATTTATGTTCCACAGCTTTACCTTTCTTCTGTATCTTCACATTCATGATAATCTTAAAAGAGTTTTTGTCTCTGTTTATGTGTGTGAACGACATAATGGTTATATCCTCTTTMGGTGAAAAGGAGTGACTGTCAAACTGGTTACTCTCTTAACTTTGGGTATTYCTCTCAGACTAATTTGAATTTGGAAAAAGTGACTTACCACCTGAAAAAAAATTGGTGCTCTAGATGTGAGCCTWGTTTCACCCCTTTCTGTTTTCTTTCTTCATCACTTACACCTATTCTTGAAACATCAGAATGCAAATGCATTAACAGTCATTACATCTGCTGAGGTCAGAGCATTTGAATAATTCCAAATTAAGGATAGTGACTTATCATGTCCTTAGTGTAGAGACSTCAAATGCTGACTTGTTCAGCTGTCATGGTGTGACACCATACTGCAGGCTGGGCTTAAATACTGAAAATCTCTGTAGTGGGGCTGTTCTGAGAATTGCACTGCTCCACTGTGCAACTTCTCTTTATTTGCACCAGCAGAGCTGTTTCAGGTGCTCACTTTTCTCTGGAGCACTGGAGCTGTTCCAGCAGCCTGAGCAGTCGAAGGGAGCTGCTGAGCATCACCAGCACC
>NW_026624079.1:6974-21092 GCF_030028575.1 Malurus melanocephalus | reverse complement strand
GGAGGGAAGGGAGCAGTGCATCCTGCCACAGCCAGGACAGCAGCTGGCTGGATGGAGTGTGGAGGGTGCAGTCTGGCTGTGCCACCAGGATGTGCTGCCAGCCAGAGCTCCTCCAGCAGCTGCCTTGGCACTGCTAACATCTGCAAGGGTAATGCATGCATATAAAATGTGCATTCTTCTGCTTCCCRTGGCTGCACAGCTCTCACGCCAGTCACTCACACTCGGTTAAAGGTGAAAATAACCCTAATATTGTTCTTATGAGTAACAGAGCTTAGAATTTGTCAGAAGCTTAGAATTTGGTACCTGTGTTTTTGTTGTTTCTGCCACCAGTTAAGCTTTTACTTTTTTGTGTAGATAAGCTTTAATTTCTTTGTGGTTCTGGTGGTTATTTAATTTGGTGAGAGTGGGGACCTGAGAGGCACATTCCAGTATCTGAAGGAGCCTACAGGGAAGCTGGAGAGGGACTCCATTGGGAGCTGTAAAGACAGGACAGGGATCAATGGATACAAAGTGAAAGAGGGAATGTGCAGGTTAGATTTCGGAAAAAAAAAATTTACTGTGAGTGTGGTGAGATACTGGAAYAGGTTGCACAGGGAGGTRATCTCAAAAAGGAGAATATAAGGTTRACTTGAGAACTTCATTAGCAGATCTGCATCATTCCATCAAGTWACTTGGACAGTTGGTTTAGTTTATGTTGTATTGTGTGTGTAGGTGATTAACAAAGGGCAGTATAGAAGGTGGTCTGTTCTAACAAGTGGCCTCAGAACATGTTTATCATTTTAAAACCTCTGCAGCCCAATGAGAGAAAAGGGATTGGTTTAAAGCATGTAAGAGAAGTGTTTTCAYGACAATTTGGTGTCCACCACAGAGCATCAAGCTGTCTTTGCTTGTTTTGTCCTAATGTCCACCAGTAGTGAGATCTACAAAGCTCTTCATGCAGATCCTGCACAATCTAAAACTGGGAGAAGGTGCCAAACTCTGAGTACAGACCCTGCTTGCTCTTCTTCATTTTATTTTCATTCTTTCATGACAACACATAAGAAATTCTTATAAGAAAATACTGTATTTTACTCCAGACTAACTCTGCAAAGGGTTTTTCATTTCTCTTTCTTTTCGGTGTATATTTGAAATATCCTGTCTAGAAATTATCCAGTACTGCTGGTRTTTCATTGTACCGAACTATTGTTTTCATTCTGAGAGTATCTTTTCCTTTCTTCTGAAAAAAAGATCTAGACTAAATACCAAAATTCTTTCAATGCATATTATGGCTGAGTGCACTAAAATATAAAAACCTTGATTTAAGGTTTTTTGAATTCAAAGATCATAGGCAAGTGTTCATTTGAAGGTTCAGTGGCATTTTGAAATGAGAACATCATATATAAAGATGTCAGAGATGGAGCCTCCCACAGTGAGGTTGAGAGAAGAAGAACAGAATGAATAGAAGAGTTTCTGGGTTCCCAAGGAATTTTAATATCTTGTTACTTGAGATTACTGTACATATAATTTTCCAATATTTTGTCTTATAGAGTTTGAATGTATTGGTTAAAATTACTTCATGCCTGGCATCAATTTAGTCTTGTTCATTATTTGCCTTAAATAAAACCTTAAAAATAGCTGGTTTCAGTGATTGAGCAATTTTCTGATAGGTTCAGATTCTTCAGTATTTCTAAAGTAAACTTGTAAATGAAAACAGACTAGGAAGTCTCAGTCCCTCATCATTTCTTGAGCAGCCTGGTATTTTATGAATCAAATAGTTACAATTTTTACTAAATTTATAATTTATGRTTTGTTCTGTATTTTATTTCATCCCATGTTTTCATAATTAAAGCTCTGGCTACCTAAGTCATGCTGACTTTCTAAGTGTAATGATGGTGACTGTGAGATTATAATTTGGTATATTTGGTCAGTACTTTGACCAGTGTTCATATGTCTTTGGTGGTCTGAAATTGGGGATAAACTGTGTTTGCCTGAGGTAGGGCTGGGTTTTGAGCACCAGTGGAAGAATCTCTRTATTTAGTCCAGCAGCTACCATGACCCATTAGGGGAACTGAGGTCATCAGTGACCTCATCAGCCACATCTCATCTTCAAATTTGTGTCCATGTCTRTTCCTCACTTCTGTAACACAGCTGTAACATGGCTGTAGGCAACTGAGATATTAAATGATATTAAATGCCTCTCCATATTCTTCAATATCTCAAGTTTTTAAAAACATCCCATTAGAACATGTACCATATGCTTTCTATCTTTGTACAAGGGGTTTAAAACTGAAAAACTTGTGACCTTTAAATGTAGGAAGCAACTTCCATGGCATTTCTATATATCTAATTTAGGTAAATATTACGTAAATATGTAAAATCTTAGAGCTGGTTATCATATAATTACATGTCTAAAGCAYTTATTGAAAGTTCCAATAAATAACTACATGCATTTATTTAAGACAAATACATCCATCATTTACTATATAACTCTTCTTATATTTGAAAGAGCTTATGAAAAATCAGTTAAACCCACAGATTCCTCCCTTCTGACAGTGAAATGAAGTGTTCCAGTTGATTTMCATCACTATTTCTATTTCTTATGCTATTTGGGGGTGCTTCCTAATGCTTGAGAGAAACTTTCTGTTCTAGATACCCCAGAATATCACTCCATGTCTGTTGCAAGACCTGAATGGAGAAGCAAAAGGGAGGAAAGAGATGTTAGAACTGCCTTCCATTTTCTTTCATGTCTGATGGGTAAGACAGAGCTGATTTTTTGTGATGGATCTCAGGCAGAGTGTCCTCTGTGAARCACTGGAAGCAGCTCCCGAGAAAGTAATTATGTTGTCTCATGCCAAAGAGATTTTAAGAACAGGTTTAATAACATCTTTGTGAGGAGTAGTGGTGAAATACTCTCACTTTGSAAGGGGTTGAAGGTGGAGGTCCTTAGAAATAATGGTCCTTTTGATACAGTGAGAAATCTGATGTCTGGTAATATATGAGAAATTTTAAGAGTTGATATTAATCAGACAGTTCAAAAATATTTGGGAAGCCTTGCTCTGGACGATCCTTCCAGCTCACAATCTCTGCCACATTTTGATGCCTGCCTGGGCTGCTGCAAATAGAACCAATTTACAGTGGAACTGGTGTGAGACATCAGCCATGCGCATACAAAGATCCTTTCCTTTTTCCTTTCCTTTCTCCTTTCTCCTTTCTCCTTCCTTTCCTTTCTCCTTTCTCCTTTCTCCTTTCTCCTTTCTCCTTTCTCCTTTCTCCTTTCTCCTTTCTCCTTTCTCCTTTCTCCTTTCTCCTTTCCTCTTTGCTTTCTCATGTGAAGGATGGGTCACCAAAAGAGTAAATAGCTTTCTTTGCAGCTCACTGGGAAATACCCAGCATGTGACTGACTTCTGAGGAAAGTTCCCTGATCCAGGGATGTCCCATGCCTTGGGAAGAGGTGGATCACAGCAAATGGAGCATGCAGGGCAGTGGGTAAAGCCTGTGCTCTGCAGAAGGAGCTGTGCTGGACCCCTCCATAGCTCGGGGCCATGCCAGACACAAGGCACAAAAGGAGGGAATAGGAGCTCCCTGTTTAAAAGAAAATTAGGTGGAAAGTTCTGACAGAGAATTGTCTGACAGAGAAAGAAATGAAATCATCAGATGCAAAAAAAAGAAATACAATCTGAAAGAGTGGGAATGGACTGAAATTGTTCATGAGTGGTTTAGTCTGAGGGCAGCCCACAAAAAACTTTCACCTTGGCACCTGAGGGCTGAGATGGCCACTCACAACACTGCCAAGCTAATGAAAAAAATGCAGCCTTTCCAAACTGGTAACATTTCAAAACCTTCTCCTGCCTTGTACTGTACTTTATTCCTTCTCCTCCTCTACTAGCTTCTGAAATGAGTTTTGCTTGTTATCATAGGCAGCTTTGCCAGTTCTTACTATTTTATCATGAACTTTGAGGTATTTGATGCTTTATTTAAACCCTCAGCTCCCGCAAATGCAAAAAGAATTTTTTTAAAGGTAAAGCAAAACTTTCTAGGTCTCATGATTATGTAGGAAGCTTGAAAGTGTGATACCAAAAATATACCTTAAGACTTAATCCCTCAACATTCAGAAGTCATCATGTGAGTATAAAGAAACCAAGTATGCTGGGGGTTTTGATTTCTTGTTTTTGGAATTTTTTTTTTCTAATTTCAAGATTTTATGCTTGTTTTCAGAATTTTGGGAAATACAAGTGATGGTCTGTTGAAGTTTGGAGCAGTACATATACTGAAGGAAGGTTATATTTTTACTAGAACTTCAGTCCCTGGTGCAATAAGGGGACAGGGACTTCTCCCCAGAAACTAATGGTAAGACATTTTGCATCTCATGGCTAAGGCTTTCTAGTATATCAACCAAAAATAAATGCCAGAAAAGAAACTAAAAGCCATATAATCATTACTTCTTAAAATTTGCCATTTGCTTTACATGCCACTTAGACTGTGTGGTAGAATCTCCTGGTTTTGGCCGGAACTAGTCACAAAGTTTATTTGATGTTTTAAAATCYTTGGATTATTTGATAACTGGAAAACATGCAGATTTTTGCAGAAGTGTGAAAATKAGTAATCATGATTTGCTATGATAGCATTTCTGTACTGATTCTCACTATACATCATTTGCCTTTATTATATTTTTCTTTTCCAACTTGCCTTTTGACCTGGCCCATTCTTGAAAACTTTGTTGCTGTGTTTGGAAGAGGACAGTAACAGAACCCAGATTTTCAGATTTCCTTTAAGCAAATTACTTTTCCAGCCCTTTTGCTCATGAAAATAACTTTGAAGATCCTTGCTAAAACTAATTGAGAAGGTTGAAAGCTTGCCTCAGATTTTTCCGCCTCCTAAAGCTTAATCAGAAACCTCCTAGGATTGGGCTTTAGGGTTTGTGGGCTGCTCAAATCGAAGGCCAAATCCTCAGAGGTGCTGAGCAGCTCCATTACAGACTTGGCTTCTTGTTAGTCGTGGCTTCCAGCAACATCTGCAGCTCCTACAGGGATCAGGACTTAGTGGCTCTTTGCAACTCCCAACAGGCGTTTGTTCAGGGCTGACACATTTTCATACTTCAGTTTCACTTGCAGTGGGATGTTTTCAAAAGCCTGTCTAGCGTGCAGTAACTTTGCATATTGCTAAAGATCCTTCTCGTGCAGCGGAGTGCTGTGGACAATCTGGGTCTTACACAGTTAAAGGCCCTGGTTCTGTTTGCAGTCTCCACTGGACAGTTTGGACAGGAATGTATTTTGGGGAACCTTAAGCCTAAATAATTTCCCAGTTTGGTGTCTCCTCTCCAGCAGTAAACTCAGTTTCACTTGGAGCTGTGGACAACGATCCAGGACCCCTCCCCTCTCCTGTCCTTGTCACAATCACCTCTGTAAATGCTTCAGCCTTTACATTTTCATTGTCTTGAATTTATGCACTGAAGAAAGTGGGCTCCCAGCATTATGAATGTTGCTTTCAGTCTGCCTAGCATGTCATTTTACTGCCACAGACAGGACTTTCCCCTCTCCCTCAGATGTTTGCTGCTGAGAAGCTTGATTCCAATTTCTGTTTTTTGATCCATGTCCAAATATTCTCCTGTTTATATCTCCTTCTTTTAGTGAAATCCCTAAAAAGTTGCTGAAGTGAAGGACAAATGTAACAAATAAAGCCATGACAACCCTGTGATAGGCTGTTTCTGGTCACAAAATGGCAATAACTGGCTATATCAAWAATTACCCAAATTTGCATCAAGCAGACTGGAGAAGCAACATGTAATTTGTTTCATAGAATCTCACATAGAAAAGGTGATCTGAATACTAATAATATATTGCATTTACACAGGGATTTTGGTGAACACAGCCCAAAGTTTTCTAAGCTGAATCATTAATTCTGTTTTCCAGATGAAGACATAAAGTTGAAGTGAGCTGCCCAGGCTTCTGCTGCAGGTAAGTGGTTCAGCTCAGAGCAGTCCAGTGAATTGTCTGGAGAGCTCTTTTGGCTCCCTTATTATTTACCTTAGAAGTCTTCAAACAGTAAAATGAAAGAGAAGGGGRCATGAGAGGAAATTAAACCATATAAAGACAACTAGTCAGCCAACTCTTCCTTCTCAAAAACACAAAATAAAAGTTTCATTCAATACCAACAAACCCAGATGTCACCAATTAAGAGCAAAAGTAGAAACAGACAATTCAGGCCTTTTGTTGTTGTTTTTAAAAGTGGCTTTTCTATTGAAACCATATACACATATATGATGCAGATCAGCCTAATAATGCACGTTTCCAATTTGTAGTCTTTCTTTGTGATAGCACTMAGTTCTGTTTGCCAAGCAAAAGCTTAAATACAAATAAAAAATCAGAATACCAAATGACAAATTCCAACACCCAAAAGTTGACTAAACCAGCAAAWCATACTCCATATCCTAATTTCCAATAATGGGGCAGCACATAAAAAAATAAACAAGCTAAGAAACATTTCCACTCGTTTGCAATGATACTTGCCACTTGAGCATTTTACTCTTTTCAAAATATTAAGAGATAATTAGGCTATTTTTTGTGTAAAATATTCATATGGTTATTTCATTTCCCTCCTTGCAAATCTCTCCAAGTGCTCTCATGTGTGACTTGGAAAAACAAGCATGCACGGGGGCTTTCCTGGCTTTCTGTGGAAGGAGCTGGGCCTGAATGCAAAAAAGGCAACTGAAAATGTCGCAATGTTGGATTTTGTGGTGCACTGTTTGTAGGCTTGAGCTCTGGACTGGAAGGAAAACTGTGTTGTAGGCATGTAGCCTCCATGAAAAACACATGGGGAGAGAAAATGTTTCACAGGAGCCACAGATCCCCCTGGTACCTGGAGTCACTGAAGGAGTGTGAGACCAGCAGGAAAGCACTGAGGTCAGGGAGGGGTGGTAATGACCCTGCTGGACTGCTCATCCAAAGGAAAACTTATGGGGTGAGCTTGTGAGTGTAGTTTTTCTGTGAAATTTGTCCCATTCCACAGCAAGATCACGAGGTCTGGGTGAGGGGAAGGGGGGCTTTCTTCACAACAGCACCCTACAACTCAACTTGGGATTCAGTGGGGTGTGAGAGTCTGCCCTTATGCTTCAAACCCCTCATTCTCTGGCAGCAGTGTAGGATTTGGGTAAATGATGTTAATCCTGGGGAAGGGGCAGTGCTTTGGGGCATTCAGACTCAATGAAACACACACACAAACACGGCACGTGTGTGGTAAAACGTGGCATCAAACATCCATTCACACATTCTACCCCTTGACTGGCATTACGGAAGTGTTCACTCAGGGTCAGCCTTCCCTTCCAAAAATAAACCTGGGACTCATTATAGATAGCTTTGCATCAGAATCATGTGAAACTCGTGGGTTTGAGTCCAGAGGAAACGTGGGAGGTTCTTGTTATGATTTTAAGTTCACTTGAATTTGAAACTCAGGATGAGACTTAGGGAGGGGAAGACTGAACACAGATGGATTCACAGGAACGAATACATTCAAACTGACCCTTGTGAAATGCAACTGCCAATGGTTAAGGAGAAATCCTCACTCAAAAAAAATTAAAACAAATCAAAACACATTCCTCTGTCTTAAAAGTCTTATATGACGCTTAATGCTACCATATATCCCTTTTTCTACTCTGGGCAATACCATTTTTTTAGTAAAAAAAAAAAAAACCTAAAAAGAAAAGAAAATGTATAATATRTTGCCCAATGTCCCTATAGCAGCTCTAAAAAGCAGAGTAAAACTATGTTTTAATTAATTTATAAACAAAAGATTATTTCCTGCACTGCCAGCAAAAATCCTGTTTGCCGACAAGGTTCTGGCTTCAAACATTATCAGCAACTGGCAGGATGAGTCCTTTTATGTAAATGAATTCATTATTATTAATTTCTGCTGGTGCTGAACGATTTATGAACTGCTTTTCGAATATGGAAAAGTGGTTCATGAATCAGAGGGGAAAAAATGTTCAAAAAGTCCTGGGTCGATAAATAACAGTAGTCATTCATGAATCCCGCCCATGGTGTCTTTTATCTTCAGTAGGGAGAAGATCAAAATGATAAAATAGTAATGTGCCAACAAAAAAGGATTGAATGGGCAGAGACTGGTAACGTTGTCCTCTTGGAGCCTTAATGGGCAGGGATGGATGGTGACAGAGCATCCTTCACCAGCAGACAGCTACTCTGCCATTCTCCCAAGGTGAAGCACTCCTTTCTCTGCCACGCAGGGACAGGAGAGGAGAGAGCTGCTGAGCAGAGCCCCAGGCATGCCCCTGCCCATAAACACACACGGGCTGTGGTCAGGGATGGCTTCTGGAGGAATGCAAGGCTGCCCTGCACGGACATTGTCACTGCAGCCCTGCCCAGCAGTGCCCTGCTGTCCCCACCTCTCTCACCTCACTGACCATCTCCCYGGAGCTGGCAGGGCACCCAGATCTCCTCTGCAAGGGACTGCTGCACCAGTT
The DNA here is from genome assembly GCF_030028575.1 of Malurus melanocephalus. Lineage (NCBI taxonomy): Eukaryota > Metazoa > Chordata > Aves > Passeriformes > Maluridae > Malurus > Malurus melanocephalus. The sequence goes on along the minus strand of NW_026624079.1, from coordinate 12,640 downwards.
GGATTTTAAACACTCTCATTTTAAGATAGAGATGAAAAGTACTCGATTGAAAGTGAGAAATCTGGCAGCTGGTCACCCCATTCTCTGAGCACAGCCCTCAGCAGACCAAAAACCTTCAGAACAGCACAGTGCACACAACAAGTGACATTGGCCTCGCTTAATGGAGACATAGTTTTCCATTTGTATTAGAAGAAATCAGGCTGAAACTCAAAGTATTGTGTGTACCAGTTGTGGTCATAAAAGTGGTATTTTCTCCTTTAGGAGCTCCTTTAACGAAGTCACCACAAAGTTTTGGGCCAAATTTATCCCCAATGTAATTTCATTAAAATCAAGAAGTTGTGCCCAAAATGAGTTTAGACCATTATTGTTTCAATGCTAAATATAGGACAACTCTATAAAAGCAAARTGGAGAGGGCCATAAAAAAATCTGTTCTCAAAGCAGCTTTTCTTTCTGCAGTTCTGATACACAAACAAACTACAGCTGCATATTGTGATTGCTCTTTAATAGCTTTGCTCAGCTGAGAACTTCAGTCTTTCCAGGTATTAGCCACAACATCTTGTGAGGTATGAGAAATTCTATTAGCACTAAAGGGGAGCTAAATGAAGGAAAAGTTACATGTACAAGGTCTTGAGAAGATTTTGCCAGACTCAGTAATCAATCTAGAACAACCAATGACTTTTCCCTTGGAACCAATAGCCAGAATGTCTTCCAACAGAGGAAAATAAAATGACAGACTTGTAGCTGTTTTTAGCCGTGTTCTTATGTATAATTCAAAGTAGTATTTTGACCATTTTCTTTATTTCAGATTGCCACAGGACAAAATCTYGTGCTTCTGAGCTCAGCAATGAAGTTTTAATCACCCCAATATACATCTTTCCACGATATATATTTTTCTGTCTCCCRAAGACATAATGGCTGCTCCTTTTATGGGAAACCAGGATTTAATCCAGTAAGTCTGTGAGAATCAATATTCTTGTGAAATGACACCATGTTGAAGTTATTTTATGTTATGTTGATGGTTAGCTAATTTTGTAATGGAGACGTTTCTTCTAGAAGCAGACATAGTATAATTTAGTGGTAAAAACGTCAATCACAAGGGGTTGAACACTTATGTCAGGGCAGGAAGAGGGCAGATTTATTGATGGAAATGTATCTATATACTCTTTGTGGCACTTTGACCTGAAATATCCATTTTGGTTATAATTTTGTTTTGTGAAAATGACATCAACTGCAATCACTAATGTAAAAGTGACACTGGAATGCTTTGTTCCAGAGGCCTGATTTAAAAGTCTCACTGCTGTTTGTTATAGTAACAGCTTCCCAAGAGCAAGGAATTAAGGTACTCATTTAACTGCTGCTTTTCTCTGTTWGTAGAACACCACAGTGCTCTTTTTCTGTTTCTGCTGTTTAAYATTGTTTAACTAATAAATATCTAGGTTGTTTCATAATGACATTGAGGTAACCAGGAGAAAGGAGGCAGGTGCTCTGGCTGGTACCATGTGGATATATTCCTGTGTGGCTTTTCTTCCTAATRCCAGTTAACCACCCACCCAAAGCCATAAAAACATCAATAGGAATGGGTAGGAGAGGATGGAATAAAATAAGGAAAGAGGCTGAGAAAGAAGAGTAGCAAGGAAGGACACAAAGGAAAAGCACAGTGCAGAGTACAGGCAACATAGAAATATCTTGTTTGTAACTTCAGAGAATATTGTTTGTTTGTTTGTTTGTTGGTGGTTTTTTTTGTTTGTTTGTTTTTTGTTTTTTGGGGTTTTTTTGGGGTTTTTTTTGTTTTTTTTTTTTTTTTTTTTTTTTTTTACAAAATCCTTATGAGTTCAATGGAATCTGGTATTGTTGTTTCAGATTTACAATGGTGTAACTAAAAACAGAATCTGGCCAATCCTCAGCTTAGAGAATAGGAAAAAAGTCATTAGGAGCAATGTAAATTTTCCAGAGAAGCTGTGCTATATGGTGAAGTTTCTTCTCCAAATAACATCAGGATGCCCTAATTAGTAAAAGCTTAATCTCTGGGCTATCTGAGAAATCTGCACTTTAGTGTAGAGTGATTCTAGCACAACTGAAATTTTAATTTAGTATTTTATCAGTAGCACAAAGTGCATCCAAGCTCTCCCATCTTATGCCCTTCCATTTACACCCCTTGCATGACTATCATGCACAGCTGACAGCTCACTTTTCTCTAACAATCACATTTTATCACTGAGATGTACAGAATCCATAATCTGCTTTGTAAATCTTCATTCTTGGCTCATTTTCAGACAAACAAAATGATAGAATCTGAGACCATCCAATGTCCTGCTCTGGTGAGTCACAATGATTTTATCACTTAAATATAGAAACCATTTAGAGTCTGGGGARATCACAACTTTCCAGCAGGACTAAAAGTGGGAATTTGTCCTATATTTTAAGGCCATGATCTCCAAGGATGTTTGTTTTGAGTGGCATTCAAGATTTCCTGTAAAGTCAATTCATTGGAGAGTCCTCACACAACCAAAATGTGCTCGTTAGGGAAYGTAGAGCACTGCTAATTACACCCCTAATAGGGGGTGATAAATCAGAGGTGCTAACACAACAGGATATTTGTTTGCACACCATCATACACACCCAGGCAGTTTCTCTGTGTGAACTGGGAGAAGGTAGGACAGGAAAGGGGCTGATCCTACCAAAAGTTAGGTAGGATCTGAGCAGACCCTGTGTGGTTAAAGATGTACACACAGAAGAATCAAAAATAAGACTGAAATTAGGCTCACTTTCAYATTTTGCCAGTCTGATCCTGAGTACTTTGTGCTGCAGAGAAATGCTGACTGTCAAGAACAAACTCATTATTAAAGTAAGAAAAAGGTAGCTAATATTTTGGGTCTGTTTGAAGCAGGATTTTTGTTGTTTTTTCTTAACCCTAGACATTTGAGTTCTGCCCATTTGCATAGGTAATATTGCCATCATATTTATTCACACTGCTCATAAAAGAGCACATCACCAAAGTGCCTGGAAAATAAAACTCCAATGAGAAGGGACCCATCAAGTTTAAATGGAGGTTTATATTGCAGCATTAWGAGACAGAGGCTTGCACATTTGCAGCTCCCATGGCAGAAAGTGAAACTCCAAACAATTAAAGCAGCACAGACATCCTGCCCTAAAGGACTGTAAGCATTTAAAAAAGCAGCCATGACCTCTCTTTACTGGGCCTGTTTTCTATTTAATTTACAGTCTTTATTAGCCAAGAAAATCTTGGCTGGATCTTAGTCAAAGTGATGAATATACAAGCATTTTGATCTACAATTTGGGACACTTCAAAGTATTCTTTACTTTATGATCATTTGTAATCAAGGTCAGAGCTCTGGTGGTAATTTAGATACCACCTAAACATATTTATAATATAAAAATTGCTTTGCAGTAGCATGCATAGTGTCCTTTCTATTTTTGCTCACAGTAAGACTGGAGTTGGAAATGCTCAGGCTCTCCAAAAGTTACTCCTACAAGTTTGTGAAAGCAACTCCATGCCTAAGTTTCTCTTCTTCAGTTCCCACAATGACACACAAAAATGGAGCAAATACATGTGACAGAAATGGTTTGTTTTCATTGGTTTATATATYGAAATATAAGCTTACTAACATTGTAGGGAGAAAAAGTAAACCAATAAACCATAGAATGTTTAAAGAGGAGGTTTTTTTTTTTTTCTTTTTGTCATCTGTTTTTCTCACTTTTCCATTTATTTTGTTAATGCACTAAGGTATGACAAGTCTCAGAAGTGTTCCCCTTTTGAAGTACGGGGACTCTCATGCCAGCASCATCCTGCTAAACAAAAACTGAAGGTGTGATCACTGTTTTAGCACTGTCATCTCAGGTTCTAGGCCCAATTTTTTTTCTAGATGTTGTGGCTTTCCAGACACTGTCTTTCTACATCTTTCTCTCAATTTATGCATGCTAGGACAAACCTTCTGARTCTTGTACTTTGTGTCTGACCTTTTGACAAGCACAGCCCAAATCTGAAGCCCAGCACTGAGTTCCAGTTTCTCCAGCCTTGGCAGGAGCAGACCTTGCCCATTCTCTCTCTCTCTCCACTSCAGGGATGCATTTTCAAAGTTTATATTTTGTCATGTCCCTCTGCCTCTGAGCACCCTTTCATCAGCTCCTTCTTTTCTCACACAGCCAAAAACATCCTATGGATATTTTAAAGCCCACACAGGCTTCCCAAGACTGTTTATCACTATCACATACATGAGATACTGACAGAATGTGTATCCACCATTCACAATGGATTTTTGTCTGAAATGTTGTTTTTTTTTTAAAATTTTGGACTGTAGTCATTTTGTCCTCCTCTGCAAGGGTCCACTCCTATAAAAATCTACCAAGCTGCCACTCCTGCCCTTCTTCACATCCTCCCTTAAAACTCTCCTCTGCTGTGACACCTTAAAAAAATGATAGTGGTTAAGCAGCTGATGTGCTGTGACTGCATAGTGATCATAATTATCTCCCAGTTACCTTGTCATTTCTGCCCCTCTCCCCATCTGTTTGCTGTCACTTGTCTTTTRCTCAGATCAAAGGCTCTTTGGGGTACAGACCACGCCTCCAATTCCYGTGCATTTGGATGCTGTCCTGAGCCAAGGATCCCAGGTTCTAGGCACTACTGCAGTGCACATAAATAAAAATTACTGTTTCTAAAGTAGGATCCTCTGCATTTTTATATGCATAAATTACAGCCACATCCTGCAATCCATTTTTCAGGCTAAACAATTGACTTCAATGGGAGTTGAGCCAGGGCAGGAGTTAGCCTATAGTCTTTACTCAAAACAAGCAACATAACATATTATTAATCACCCTAAATAGACACTATCACATTGAGTGTTGAAATCCTACCTGTGGATAAAATAAATACCTTTCCAGAAACCTTATGACTTTTCTCATTTACACTAGGCCAGGCTGCTTTTAAGAAAACTATTGTTCTGCAGGGGATGCCAAGATTGCAGTGACTCCCTGGTCGTATTTCCTTCCTGTTGATTGCTGAGAGGTTGGCAAAGGGTGGTGAAAACCCAGCAGAGTCAGCTGTAGGCCACCCTGTCTTTGYCCAGGGGGTCTAGAGGTAGTTCTTCCTTCCCATTCAATGTTTTTATCTCCCATTAGGGCAACACAAACTTCTGGGGGCTGTAGTTTTGAATGTATTCTGAGTTTTGTTAATATCTTCAAATTTGTCTTTATCCTTACTGTAACCATAGCCTGAAAACTGCTGGTTATAACTCACCAAAGTCTTGGGGAATCAGTTTGGCCAGGAGTGGAGCTGGGCTGAATCTCAAGCTCCTTGGAAGTGTTTTCACCAGAGCTGTTGGTGGGAGAGGTGGTTGCAGGGGCCGCTGTCTCCTGTGCAGTTCCTGAGGAGCAGCAGCTGTGCTCTTCCTCCCATGGAACTTGGAAGAGCTGCAAAGGAGAGGGAAGCCAAAGCCAAAAATAAAAACATGCGCAAAAGCAACGAGTAAAATCTGCCAGATTCGAGGAGCTGTTATGCCACTGGAGACCAGCCAGAAATCTCTGGAAGTCCCCTATTAATGCATGGCTCAGTTGCAATTGCTTCTCCCCACAGCCCAGCCCTTCCTTCCCCAGGTGAATCTTGTCCTGCACCTATAAAACAGACTGCAGAAAGCACACACGCTTTTTT
>NW_026624079.1:0-6963 GCF_030028575.1 Malurus melanocephalus | reverse complement strand
TTTTCTTCTTCCACAGTATAATGTTTGTTTTACAGGATTTCTGCCTGAAAACATTCTCTACTTCTCTTGCAAATTTTGGGGTTTCCTAAGTTGCTGATGTGTGAAAGTGAGACAAGGCTTAACACACTCGGTAGATCCAGCCTGTATGTGCTCACTTTCTGCTCAAATTGATTGTTATTGTAACAAAGCGTTAATCTTAAATAAATGTTCTTAGATCAGGTTGCTTTCCACTTTCTGCCAATGTTTGGGTCATTAGATGCTGGGCTGTAAATGAACCATGCAGATAAGACCCGATGTTGAATATCTAGGGCTTCTTTATAAAGGGAAAGATGCAGGAAGGATAAGRATCTCCTTGCCTCAGGCCATAAGACAGCTATTGACTTTCTAGCACTGGGAAAGAACCTTCTGCAGCTTTTTCTGTTTGCCATCACCAGGAAAGAGGTGCTGAATTAGAAGCACAGTTGATCCTGGTCTGATTCAACCACCCCCATTTCCATAAGGAAAGGTGCTTGTAGCAAAATCAGTCCAGTGGAATGTGGAAACAGAAAAACATTCCAGGTTGTTCCCTAAGCTTTTACAAAAGGACATGGCATGGTTTTGTAGAAAAGGGAGTTTGGGTTTTGTGGTTTTGGTTTTCTTTTTCCCTCAAAGGATAWGGGAATTGCATAATTTTACACTGACTCCAGTTTTTACTGTATTCTCTGTAAGGGGTCTCTATATGCATGTATTTTGGGGCTGCTTTAGTMAATTCTTTCTGTGTTATTGGGGAGAAATTTATCTAAATATTTTAAGAGACAATACTATGGTAGATCTAAAAATTGCCTRTTCTTCCTATCTGGGAAAAGCAGGCAGTACTGAGTAGATAAAGCAAAACTTCRTATTTATTTTAGATAATTTAGTCTCTAATTATACAAAAGTGATGTGAGAGAGATACACAGAATCTGACCCAGAATTATGACTRGAAAATAATGATATTATCCTAATTAAAAACCATATAAGAGTTTGTTATCCAGMCTCAAATCCCTGACAGACTTGTATGCTCAAATAATCGCAGCATTTGCAGGCTAAAGATTTTGTAAAAGTTTCATGGAAAAAAAAAATCCCTAATGAATTCTCAGTGTTTTTTAATATTGTGCCTCTTCAACAACAATGATGGCTTTTGGGGACTCTTGCTCACTTATGGGACATGTGGGTCATTCAAAAGCTTGAATATTCATTATGAGATGAGCTGGAACTGGATGTGCAATATGTTTGGTTGAAAACTAAATTTTATGTAAATTCTACAGTGATGTTTTCTGGCTCAGTTAGAATCCATTCTACTGTTTATCTTTTTACTAATAATGGTCTCTTGGGCTTCTTTTTAAGCCTCTCTGTATACTTTTTTTTTCTTTTAAAATGAAAGATGAAGATCCAAAGAAAACAATTTTTAAAGATAGAAACACTAGGTAAAAGGAATTAGCAATGCAATCTCTGCATATATTATGTGGAAATCTACTGCAAAACTGCAGCTTGGAATTTTATTCCTAGGACATTAACCGTTTCATGTTTGAGCAACATTGCTGCTCTGATTCCCCATTTTTTTCAAAACCCCTTTGAATATGCTTTTAAAATATATTTTTGGATATTTCTGTAATATTTATTAAAATGTTCCTTCTCCAGAAAGATAAATCCAGTTGTCTGGAAGAAATAAAATCTGTGGCATAGCTCTGAAATGAGAATTAACCTTGATTACTACAGTAATTTACTAATCAAAACTGGAGACCTGCTAATCAAGCCTGAATTACCAGCTGCTTGATTTTTATAGTGACATAACCAAAACTGAACATTTGGTAAACAAGGGTCTTATTTATGAGGGGCGGGGAAATTGGCATATGGCCATATTCATCTTAATATATTTCTCACTATATTGTTGTGATTTCCTTATCAGCTGATGTAGGCATCCCCCTTCTCACTCCAGCCTTCCACCTTACCCCAGGAAGATGAGCACTGAATGTTAGATTACCCTGGAATGAGTGTCAGAGTAGCCAATTTCACATTTGAAGAGGTTTTTTGATCYCCCTGCTGGTTTTGGAACTGAGGAGAACTGTTACATCACAGTAGCCTTGTGTTACAGGGCTGGTTAGAGAGCACCTTGGAATAAAGGAAGCAGATAACTCAGATATCTGATGGGGCTGTGATTGTGAAAGTATTTGTCTGGTTTCCATAAGTGCAACTAATTTCATGGTTTTAATCTTTTTTTTTTTTTTTTTTTTTTTTTTTTTTTTTTTTTTTTTTTTTTTTTNTTCATTTTTTCAGCTCCCAGATGGCATCCTGTATCCACCGACACAGAAAATAATTTCCCAGTATTTTCTTTAATGAATGACCTATTATGAACGAGCAGGAAAAACCCATATTGTGCGATTTTTCCACAGAAAAACTGATCATTAATATAAATGGTGAGAAGCCCCCAAAATGGGAATATTGTTTGTTGTTTGAGCTGTGTATGGTATTTCATTAAGGTGGCTTGTGTGGGTTTTTTTTAAATGTCTTGTTCAATTGATATTGTCATGGGTAATTGTGCTGTTAAAAAGGTAAAGAACAGAAACACAAAAAGATTATTTCTAGAATAATGTTTACAGACTGAAATTCTCAGCTAGTCAGGCTCTTTCCCATTCTTTGCTGGTTATTTTAGTCCTGATCCCCCTTTCTCTCAATTCTTAGCACAGAAAATATATATTAAAGCTAGYGCTGCCTCCATTTTTGCACCATTTTATCTCACAAACCTGAAATAATGTTTCTCCCTATAAGTCTCAAATAACCTTATGCCTGACAGCAATGAAGGGGTAGAGGGATGAATTAAAATGCATTCAGTGGTTTATAGCCAATCTAAACCTTGAACATCAGTTTGTGGTCACTGTATGTATAGACACAGCCCTGCAGAGCTTCCAGGGGCCACAGCTCAGCACAGCCAGGCTCTCCTGCAGCAAATGCAGCCCCATCAGAAAAGCAAAATGCTGCTGAGACCCACAGACAGTCTTCAGAGGGGTTTTATGTAGCTGGAAAATGTGAGCAACCACAAGCTAAAAGAGAAGGCTGGTCCTAATGTCGTGTGCTCTTGGCAGGAGGGGCATCCATGAGGATAAAGATTCCAGATTTTAGGAAAGGATTCTCAGGCAGTGATTTAGAGCATTKGAAGGTAGAGAAAATAAAAGTGAAATAAGTGTCTTAGGCAGAGTTAAATTCCCCCTGACAACTGGAACAGCACTCCAGTTCACATCCCTGCTTCTCCCTAAAGCCACATCCGTTCACCCAGGACTTTTCCATCAGAGGCACCCAGCATTGTCTCACATATTTAGGATGACCTTTCTCCACCATCAAAACTTCAGAAGCCTTCAGAAGCAAATCCACCTGGGAATCTGGATCATTTCAGACTGCACTGGGATGGACCAGGAGCTCCAAGGAGGATGTGAAGTCACTGGGGAAGGGCTCTTGCACGGAGGGACTAATGGCTATAGAGGAAGGCCAGCAAAAAAAAATAAAAAAACACAACAGAAGTGGTGGCAGAAATATTGGGAAGAGCGAGCAAAAATGGTAAAGTAACACCATAATGCTTTACTGGCTCTAAAGCAAGGGAAAATTATGAAAGCATTCATTTATTCTTTTTCAGCCAAAGAAAAAAAATAGGGCATAAAAAGAGAAGGRAAAAAAAAGTGCAGAAAGTGTACATGTGATGAAAAAAAGCCAGCAAAGGAAAAGGAAATTAAGAGAGAGGAGAAACAAGTGCTGGAAATAAAGGAGTGGATGGTGGGGGAGGAGGCAGCACAAAGAGATCTGATGAACAGGGCTTTTAGGTAAGTGAATTTTATTTGTATATGTCATTTCCTACTTTTTATTGCATTTCTTTGGCAACCATCCCACAGTTCCATAACCTATGGCTGGGTGGGAGGAGGTGGCTAAGAGGGCAAAATGGTAGTTTTTGGCAGAATATTGACATGACTCGAGTCAGGTCATTACTTGTGGTTGTCATTAGGCAAATAGTGAAAGTGGGTTAATGGGGCAGGTGTTTATGAATCCTACAGGCTCAGTTTTCACAACCTGACTCACACAGAAAGGGAGAGGCCCAAATGATTCAATGCAGTGAAAGCAAAGGCAAAGCAATGATTTCAGGGCTGCAGAGGCCACAGGGAGCTGTTTCAGATTCACAGGAGGGTTCTGCCCTGTTGCTTCAGCCTCTCAGCACCTTTGGAAGGTGGACACTCCATGGGTTTCTCTATTGGGGACTTCCTTCCTTGCAACCATTGGAAATATTTTTTGTAGTGCAAAATGAGATCCTGATGCACAACTCTATGGTAAAATATGACTTTCGTGAAAAATGTTCTGAACTCCATCTTTTCTGGGTACTTTTGTTTCTGTTTGCCCTCTGTTTGACTCTTTACAGGCTTTTTTTTTTCCTAATTATCTTGAATTTTAAATGGAAACATTTCTAAAACATACAGTGTCAAATAAAATGAGTTCAGATTTTTGAAGACTTTAGAACACACGCAGTAGCTGCCACCCTGAGTCAGACAAAATATCCAGTGTTTTCCCTCTGAGAGTGAGAGGAGCAAATGTCTGGGGAAAAAGTCTATGAGCTGTGATATATCTCTCATACAGAGCAATCCTTCTTCCCCTGTGTGCTCCTGCCCTCTGAGGATCAGTGTCAGAGACATTTTGATTTGGAGGCTGGATCTTGATCATCATGTTTAGTAGCTGGTGATGGATTTCGTTTGCATGATTTCGTGTAATCCCTTTTATGGTCCATTTACACTTTTGACCTCCACACCATCCTGTGGCCATGAGTTCTGTAATTTCATTATGCACTGTGAGGATAAAATACTTCTTTTGTTTGTTTTAAGACTGATGCCTGCTCATGTAATAGAAGCTCTTAGTCCTTGCATTTGTGGGAACTGTTAAATGATGTCTCTATGTGTTAGAAATCAAGTTTTTGAAATGAAAAAGTCTCTTTCAATTTTAAAACCTTATGAACGGGCAAGTTCCACCTCCTCCTCTTGTGAATCCTCTTGTGCAAAAAAAGGGAAAAATTCCCAACTCCAACTGCAGCCTGATGAAATTAAAATTAATTAAAGCAAAAGTAGTTTTAAAGTGTTCATATTGCACAGATAAGTAGCCTTTGTCTCATTTTGTATGCCCTGCATGGTTCCCATCTCATGTCACATCATGGTGCTGGTTTCAGTTCCATAAGGTGTGGAATTGCCCATTTTAAGGCCATTCCCTGTGGCACAACCATTAAATCATAAGCACAGTAATGGGAGAGTGTGTTCTCTGAATTCTCTGCAACAGCAAGAAGGGGAAAGGTTTGGAAAGTCCAATTTAAAAATAGGAGTGGGTTTTGTCCAAGACCCCTGAGCATGGCCAGGCAGCACTGTGCAGTGGGGTGGGCTGGGTGTGAATTCACCAGTGTCCATCTCCCACGGCTGGTGGTGTCCAGCACCCTCTCTGCACCACCTCCCAGCCTGTGGTTTGTGTATCATTATGGTCAGAGTGCTTCAGAGAGAGACAAAGCACAGATTGCAGCTCAAAATCAAAACTGCTCTGGAGATGCACTGTGTGTGGCAGTATTCAGAGCAGTGGTGAGAGGTAAAAAACCAGAGTTTGACTCTGGCCCAAGAATCAAAATTAATGTCAGAGAATTTAAGGTATGATGGAACAAAGACTGTTGGGAGGTCTCGTTTTGTTCAGTTATGGGAAGCAATATTCATTACTTTAAAAGGAACAACAGTACAATGGTTTTCACTGAATTGTATGAACAAACAGGATAACTTTAACAAATATCACGAAACATGTCACAAATCAATTGTATTGAAAATATATTAGGTTTCTTTAAAAGAAAAGATCAGAAAAGGAAGCAGCACAAGCAGGAGGAGAGACAGCACACAAAGATTTACTTCTGAGTGCTACAAAATATTGAACTAAAAATAACATTAAAGATGAAATTTGCAATGAATCTCAAGCTGCTAAATTCCCAAAGGCTGGGTCTGCCAAAGGCTCTGTTGGTTTCCTCTGTTCTTTTCTGTCTTTATTTAAATATTTTATACAGTTGTCTATGTTCATGTGTAGTGCGAACTGTCATTTATATTTCAGTCCACTCTAAAATGGATCTTAGACTATCTCAAGCTGTGCACTGCAGCGAGGAGTTTGGAACTGAGAGGTAAGTTGAAGTGCTAGGGACAAATGAAGGCTGATATTTAATGTAGTTTTTGTGTACTTATATTTTGCTGTCATGTATTTTGCCTTAAAACTGATTTGTAATTTTCTGCATTTTGTGACATTATGATAAGAGGCGATGCGAATGGGGTTTCCATTTAGCAAACACATTGATGTGTTTTTGAGTCGGAGCGGTTGAAATCTGAAATCTGACCTTAGGCTTTCATGTTCAGCAATAACAACATCCAAGTTCAGCTCTGCAGTCTTGAATGCTTCTCCTTGTGCTTTGGACTCGCCAAGGTAACCTTTTTAAAACCAGAGCCTTATTTTAGATTAATTTGTGTGATAGACCAACAGGGTGCTAAATACCTTCAAATAGCCATTGTTTTAGGAATACAGGACACACCTTACCTAGGGAAACTAGGCACCTTGGAGCTGGATCCACCACCTTGGGAGAGATTGTCCCACCCCTGTGCTGTTGGGGGAGGAAGCAGAGGGACCTGTTCTGTCCCCAGAAAGACAAATTGCAGCGGTTGTGGCTGCTGGGGCACAGCCAGAGCTTCCAAATTGCTGCCTGCAGGCTGGGAGAGCCGGGCTGGGCTGGAGCGGGCACTGCCGGCGGGACAGGGGGTGACACTGACCGTGCCACATCCCGGGAGAGCAGGGGGGTGACACTGACCCTATACCATCCCAGCAGAGCAGGGGGTGGCACTGACCCTGTCCCATCCCAACAAGGCAGGGGTGGCACTGACCCTCTCCCATCCCAGCAGAGCAGGGGGT
>NW_026624078.1:185700-187851 GCF_030028575.1 Malurus melanocephalus | reverse complement strand
AGCTCTGAACTGAGCTCTAAACTCTCAGCTCTGAACTGAGCTGTAAACTCAGCTCTGAACTGAGCTCTAAACTCAGCTCTGAACTGAGCTCTAAACTCAGTTCTGAACACGCTGAGAGTTCCAAAAGCTGAGTTTGTGTCACCGAGGAGGTGTCACTCTCCTGCAGGTCCTTTTTGTACAGAACCATCAAGGGAGAATCTTCCTGGCTCACCCTTTTTTAGGTGTGAATTTGGAGGCAGGGAGCCAAATTTCGGGCGCTGTAAAAGTCTCGGGACAGCTCTGGGTTTGTCAGTTTGGTTTGAGCGGCGCTTCTGTCGCCATCCCCGCAGAAACAGCAACTCCAGAGATGTCAGAGCCAAACCAGGGGTGAAATGGGGCTGCTGGAGCAGAGCAGAGCAGAGCAGCTCCCCGTGGTTCTGGGGAGGATCAGCGGGGCTGTGCTGAGCTTTTGGGGTGTGTGAGGCAGAAATTGCCATGGGAGCAGCTCCCCGTGGCTCTGGAGAGGATCAGGGGGGCTGTGCTGAGCTTTTGGGGTGTGTGAGGCAGAAATTGCCGTGTGAGCAGCTCCCCGTGGTTCTGGGGAGGATCAGGGGGGCTGTGCTGAGCTTTTGGGGTGTGTGAGGTGGGGAATGGAGCAGAAATTGCTGTGTGAGAGCTCCCCGGGTGCTGGGGAGGATCAGATCAGGGGGGCTGTGCTGAGCTTTTGGGGTGTGTGAGGCAGAAATTGCCGTGTGAGCAGCGCCCCGAGGGTGGAGGCTCCGTCTGTGCTCAAATAACCACGGCTGCTCCTTCACCCTCCCGTCTCTGTTCCGTCCCAGCGATTTTGAATACACCCTGGGGTCACCCAAAGCCATCCACATCAAATCCGGGGACTCTCCCATGGCCTACCTCAACAAAGGACAGTTCTACCCCATCACGCTGCGGACAGCTGGAGACAGCAAATGTTTGCACTTGTCCTCAAATAAAGTGAAGGTAAGGGGAGGAGGTGACAGCTCTGCTGTCAGAGCATGGGGATGGGGAATTGGCAGCTCCTCAGGTCTGGGAGCAGAGCTGAACATGAGCAGCAGAGGTTTTGTGCCTTTTGTTGGTTTAAAGGGATGAATGGGAGGGGTTCAGCCCTGGGAGATCAGCCTGTGCTGCACTGGAGGAGATGGGGACGCACAGGGATTGGGGACACACAGAGAGATGGGGACACACAGAGAGATGGGGACACACAGAGAGATGGGGACACACAGAGAGCACAGGGACACACAGAGAGCACAGGGACACACAGAGAGATGGGGACACACAGGAGATGGGGACACACAGAGAGATGGGGACACACAGAGAGCTCAGGGACACACAGGAGATGGGGACACACAGGAGATGGGGACACACAGAGAGCACAGGGACACACAGGAGATGGGGACACAGAGAGATGGGGACACACAGGAGATGGGGACACACAGGGACTGGGGACACACAGAGAGCTCAGGGACACACAGAGAGAGGGCTGGGGGCTCTGCTGGGGCAGGGACAGGGTCCCATCCTGCTCCTGGGATGTGTTGGGGCTCTGCTGGAGGAGCTTTGACCCAGAACAGGGTCCTGAAGCTGCTCCTGGGCTTTTCTGGAGGAGCTCTCACCCAGGACAGGGTCCCCACTCTGCTCCTGGGATGTTTGGCCATCCTTCAGATCCCCCCATGGGCTGAATGTCCCAAATAATCTCACCCAAATCCCTCCCTCTCCCTCCTCAGCACACCCAGCCCTAAATCCCGCGTTTCCCGTGTCAGAGCAGCAGGGAAGGGTTTGGTAAAGCCCGGCCTTGCTGAGCTGAGCTCTCCTGTCCCCGTGCAGAGCGTGGTGATGATCGTGTTCGACAACGAGAAGATCCCCACGGAGCAGCTCAAGTTCTGGAAGCACTGGCACTCGCGGCAGCCCACGGCCAAGCAGAGGGTCATCGACGTGGGTACGAGGGCTGGGGGGCTGCAGGGCACCCATGGGCACCCCAGGGTGGGATTTGGGGCTGGGAATGTCCCCGGGGTGAGCTGATCCTCCTGTGGTTCCAGCCGACTGCAAGGAGAACTTCAACACGGTGCAGAACATCGAGGAGCTGGCGTACAACGCGCTGTCCTTCGTCTGGAACGTGCACGAGGAGGCCAAGGTAGAGGGGCA
>NW_026624078.1:182089-184170 GCF_030028575.1 Malurus melanocephalus | reverse complement strand
GGAGCACAGAGCCCTCTTTGCAGGTGTTTGATGCAGACTGAGAGCCCTTCTGAGTATTTTGGGGGGTGGAAAGGAGCTCAAAATATCCCTTTGCACCCTGAACTGTGCAGTTCATTGCAGCTGCATCTCCTGAGCCTCTCATTTGATAGTGGGGATTGAAAAAGAGATTAAATAACCAAGAAAAAACCAAAAAAGAAAAGCATAAATACCCCAAATCTCTGAAGCTTGGGAAAACCCTGCTGGCCTTTGGGAGCTCAATAAACCCTTCTTTAGCCCAAAGGCAGCCCGGGTGTTTTACAGCCCCAGAGGTTAACAAATGGCTGCAGGGCAGAGCTGTCAGAAATGGAAATATTTCAGGTATGTGGCGAGCCCCGGGGGCGGCTCAGCAAAGCCGGGTTTAACTCTTCCAGAAACTCTGCTGTGCCCTGGCCTGGGGCAGGAACAGGGGAGACTTCAGAGAGRGACAGGAGGGGTCAGGGATGGGGCAGGAGGGGCAGGAATTTGGGTGTCCACGGCACCTGTTCCTGCTCTCCTCCCAGTTAAACCTCACCCCATAGAGAGGGGCTTTTCTATCCTAAGAAATCCCCAATTTCAGGGCTGAAATCCTCAGCTGAGGGAGCTCTGGGGGTTTCTGCAGTGCAAATGTGTGCCTGGGCTGCAGGAGAATGCCATCAATGAATTTGGAGATGCAATTTGGAGATCCAGTTTGGGTTATGGCCATGCTCCCAAAGTTCCCACTCATGYTGCTCAGGGTGTGATGAATATTTATGGGATTTGTGCAAATGCTGATGCTGCAGCCCTGCCCTACCCCCTTTTTCTGTCTGAGGGTCCCCTGTTCAAATAAAAAATCAGAAATATCAACAACAACACCCCCTGGCAGGATTTGAGATRGACAGGCTGAGTTGGAGAGCTGGAATTCTGGAATTGCTGTGGGGATGGGCACTGGGAGGAATTTCCACTTTTCCAAATGTGTGCCCAGGCTGCAGGGGAATGTCACTGGTGAATTTAGAGATCCAATTTGGGTTATGGCCGTGCTCAGCTTTGCTCCCCAAGTTCCCACTTCTGCTGATATCAGAGCTCGGGGTGTGATGAATATTTATGGGATTTGTGCAATCACTGAGGTTGCAGCATTGCCCTCCTCCCTTTTGCTGTCTGAGGGTCCCCTGTTCAAATAAAAAATCAGAAATATCAACAACAACACCCCCAGGAGGGATTTGGCATGGACAGGCTGAGTTAGAGAGCTGGAATTCTGGAATTGCAGTGGGGCAGGGGCTCGGGTGGGCACTGGGATGAACTTTCCACTTTTCCAAATGTGTGCCCGGGCTGCAGGGGAGTCAGATCAGTGAATTTGGAGATCCAATTTGGGTTATGGCCATGCTCAGCTTCGCTCCCAAAGTTCCACTTCTGCTGCTCAGGGTGTGATGAATATTTATGGGATTTGTGCAAATGCTGATGCTGCAGCCTTCCCCTCCTCCCTTTTTCTGTCTGAGGGTCCCCTGTTCAAATGGAAAATCAGAAATATCAACAACAACACCCCCAGGAGGGATTTAGGGTTGGACAGGCTGAGTTAGATTTCTGGAATTCTGGAATTGCTGTGGGGCAGAGGCTCAGGTGGGCACCAGGAGGAACTTTTCACTTTTCCAAATCTGTGCCCRGGCTCCAGGGGAGTCACACCAGTGAATTTAGAGATCCAATTTGGAGATCCAATTTGGGTTATGGCCGTGCTCAGCTTTTCTCCCCAAGTTCCCACTTCTGCTGATATCAGAGCTCAGCATGTGATGAATATTTATGGGATTTGTGCAATCACTGAGGTTGCAGCATTGCCCTCCTCCCTTTTGCTGTCTGAGGGTCCCCTGTTCAAATAAAAAATCAGAAATATCAACAAAACCACCCCCAGGCTGAGTCAGATTTCTGGAATTCTGGAATTGCTGTGGGGCAGGGGCTCAGGTGGGCACCAGGAGGAATTTTTAGCAGCCACAATCCCTGCTCCTCTCCTCTGTGCAGGTTTTCATCGGGGTGAACTGCCTGAGCACGGATTTCTCCTCGCAGAAAGGGGTGAAGGGCGTCCCCCTGAACCTGCA
>NW_026624078.1:172755-180494 GCF_030028575.1 Malurus melanocephalus | reverse complement strand
ACCCCTAAGCCAGGCCCAGCCCCTAAGCCAGGCCCAGCCCTAAGCCCAGCTGCTCTCTCCCCCGCAGGTCTCAAAGGCTGTTTGCTCTCAGGCTTTCGAGGGAACGAGATCACGTTCCTGCGGCCCGAGAGCGACCTGGAGACCCCCCCGGTTCTGTTCATCCCCAACGTGCAYTTCTCCAGCCTGCAGAGGGGCTCGGTGAGTGCTTCCATCACCCTGAGCTCATCGTGGCTCCACGAGGGAGTTTTGGCATGAAAAAACCCCAAATCACATCCACAGAGGGGATATGGGGAGCTCCAGGATGGAGCTGGCAGCAGGGATGGGTGACACAACAGTGCCAGTGCAGAGGGAGCAAAATAAAATAAATTATAGCAAAATAAAATAAATTATAGCAAAATGTGCTCCTGTGGTTTGAACATCCACAGCTTCCACACTGCACTGCAAAGGGGCAAAAAAATAAAATAAATTATAGCAAAATGTGCTCCTGTGGTTTGCACACCCACAGCACTGCAGTGGCAGTAAAATAAAATAAATTATAGCAAAATGTGATCCTGTGGTTTGAACACCCGCAGCTTCCACAGTGGGACCACAGTACTGCAGTGGGACAAAAAATAAAATAAATTATAGCAAAATGTGATCCTGTGGTTTGCACACATACAGCACTGCAGTGGGAGCAAAATAAAATAAATTATAGCAAAATGTGATCGCCAGGGTGGGTGGAATTGAATAAATTATAGTAAAATGTGATTGAATCAGAGCCTGGGTGGTGGGATCAAATAAATTATAGCAAAATGTGATTGTCTCAGTGCCTGGGTGGGTCCAGTCCCCCACTGTTCTCCGCCCAATGTCCTTCAGAGCTCCTCAGCATTCCCTTCTCAGAAAACACTGCCTCAGTTTGCCCCAAAATGGAATTTGGGGAAGTTCTTTATATCAAATTCCATTTAATCCAGCAAACAGATGTTTGGGTTTCATTGTGTGATGGGTGTGGAGGAGGGAAATCAGGAAATCACATTTAAATCAGGTCCAGGTTGTCTCCCCTGGCACTGCCCAAACTCACAATTCCCGTTTCCTTCCCATTCCAGGTGCTCCCTGCTGCTGCTGCTCCCAACTCTGCAACCAGGTGAGGATCAGCAGGGATCAATTCCTGCTCCTYTGGGAATGGAGGGGACACAGATCAGTGTCCCCATGGTGCCACAAGGGCCACAATTCATCCTGGAATGGCCTGGGGGCTGCAGGACACACGGACATTGGGGTGACACATTGGGGACATTGGTGTGACACATTAGGGACATTGGGGTGACAGATTAGGGACATTGGGGTGACAGAGTTGGGGACATTGGTGTGACAGATTAGGGACATTGGTGTGACAGAGTTGGGGACATTGGGGTGACAGAGTTGGGGACATTGGTGTGACACATTAGGGACATATTAGTGTGACAGAGTTGGGGACATTGGGGTGACACATTAGGGACATTGGTGTGACAGAGTTGGGGACATTGGTGTGACAGAACACAGGGACATTGGTGTGACAGAGTTGGGGACACTGGTGTGACAGATTTAGGGACATTGGGGTGACACATTAGGGACATTGGGGTGACAGATCTAGGGACATTGGGGTGACAGATCTAGGGACATTGGTGTGACAGAACACAGGGACATTGGTGTGACAGAGTTAGGGACATTGGCGTGACACATTAGGGACATTGGGGTGACAGAGTTGGGACATTGGTGTGACACATTAGGGACATTGGTGTGACAGAGTTGGGGACATTGGGGACATTGGTGTGACACATTAGGGACATTCCTGTCCCTGTCACAGAGCCACTCCAAAGGAGCTGCTCCCTGCTTGTGCTGCTGCTCTCACATGTTTGAAGGGAAAATCCAACATCCCAACTGAAGGGTTCAAACCCTCCAAGGCTGTAAACCAAACTGGGATGAAGGAAAATCCCAAATCCAGGATCTGCCCCAGCCGGGCTCCACCATGGGGGTGCAGGAGGTTTTTGGGATCGCTGTGACCCCAAACCCTTCGGGGCCCTCCCCGCGTGCTCCAGGCAGGAATTCACAGCCCTGCTGCTCCAATTCCAAACCCATATAAATTGTGGGATGGCTGTGGCAGTCCCTGGGTGCTCAATCYGGGGTTCAGCAGCTGCAGTTGCTCCGTTTGCTGCTCCTCCCCGCTCTCTGACCCCGCTGTTCCCTTGGCCAGGCTGCCCCTAAAGCGCAGCGGCGACGACTTCGACCCCATTCCTGCGAAGCAGAGCAAGGACGAGGATCCCCAGAGAGGTAATTCCTGAATTCCTGAACCCCTCGAGCCCCAGGGATGTGGGATCAGCGGGAATTGTGTTAAYAGGGCTGTCCTTTATCCCACAGTGCTGCTCTACGTGCGCCGCGAGGCCGAGGAGGTGTTCGATGCTCTCATGTTGAAAACCCCGGATTTGCAGGGCCTCAGGACAGCTGTGAGTGCCCCAAAAAAAAACCCATGGGAAGGAAAAAAACTGCAAATGGGGATGGGAGGGGATGGGCGAGCAGGAAGATGGATATGGGGGATCTGGTTAATGGGATTGGGGGATCTGGTTCCTACAAAACTCCTGCCACCCTAAAACCAAAACTGAAATTGCCATTCCTACAAAACTCCTGCCATCCCAAAACCAAAACTGAAATTGCCATTCCTACAAAAAACTCCTGCCATCCTAAAACCAAAACTGAAATTGCCATTTTTACAAAACTTCTGCCATCCTAAAACCAGAACTGGAAATGCCCAGGGGAATGTTCAGGTCGTGGTTTTGTTCTCGTGAGCAGAACTGAGGGGGGATCCTTTGCTGCTGTTATCTCTGATTTTTATCATGGGAATTTRACTTTACAAGTACAAAGAATTGTTGTGTTTTCTCTTCCCAGATTTCAGAAAAATATGGGCTTCCTGAAGAAAGCATTTATAAAGTCTACAAAAAGTGCAAAAGAGGGTGAGTTAATCTCTCATCTGCTCTCTTGCTGTTCCTCCAGACCCGTCCTCTCTCTGAGAACATTTTAACAAGATCATAAAAGCACAGCAAAGTCAGGCTTTGCTATTTGGAGCAAATAAAACCCAGATCTTTGTGGCCTTTAAAGATTTGGGATAATGCTTGTTTGAATTCCATCTGTTTGGAGGGTAAAGCCTCCCAAGGAAAGGAAATTGGGGGAAGGAGGAATTGTTTGGGGGGTTTAATGGTGATCTTTTGTGTCCCAGCCTAAAAGCCTGAAATTGGGGAGAATTTATCAGAGAGGAATCAATGTTTGCTTCTCCAAAACTGGGAATTTTTCCCCCAAACTGGGAATTTTCTCCCCAAAACTGGGAATTTTCTACCCAAAACTGAGGATTTTTTCCCCTAAATTGGGAATTTTCTCCCCAAAACTGGGATTTTTCTCCCCAAAACTGGGATTTTTTTCCCCCAAACTGGGAATTTTCTCCCCAAAATTGGGATTTTTCTCCCCAAAACTGGGAATTTTCCCCCCAAAACTGGGATTTTTCTCCCCAAAATTGGGAATTTTCTCCCCAAAACTGGGACTTTTCTCCCAAAACTGGGAATTTTCTCCCTAAAACTGAGAATTTTCTCCCCAAAACTGGGAATTTTCTCCCCAAAACTGGGATTTTTCTCCCCAAAATTGGGAATTTTCTCCCCAAAACTGGGAATTTTCTCCCCAAAGGAGAAGAGCAGCACTGGTGTCTTCAGGGGAGTTTTTGGGGTTGTTCTTCAGTTTGTTTTTGGGTTTGTTCACGATTTGATCTGATGAGCAGCGAGTGCTGTTTGATGGTGACTGGGATGGAAACCAGGCAGGTGTGATCCCAGAGGTGTCTCCTGAAAAGGAAATCAGATYAAATAAATCACTTTGACACCTGCTTTAATGAAAGCTGGACGTGACCCATGCCAGCAGAAGGGTGGGGAGATAAAAATCTCTGCATCTGCTGGGTGCAGGGTCAGCCCTGCCTTCTGCTCCCCCAAATTTCATTTCCAATCATTCCATCCCATTGCTCCACCCCAAACAATCCTCTGCTGGTAATTACAGCTTGAGGGGCAGATCTTCATCAGGGCAGCTCCGTGGGGCTGTYCCAACCGTGGGGATGAGCTCAGCAGATGATTCAGGAGCAATAATGAACAATTTGGTGAGGTTTGCTCCAAAAAAAAAAAACAGTCCCGGGCTCAGATCCCTGCTCAGCAGTSCCTGGCACCGTTTGGGGTTGGGAAATGAGATGGGAGCAGGGCAGTGAGAGGCTCGGGGGATTCTCTGAGATCCCACAGATAACGGGGTCAGCTCTGCTGGGGGAGCCTTTTGGGTGTTTTTGGGGCATCTATGGGGTCAGAGCTGGGATTTGGGGTGGTGTTGCGGGGTTCCCATTCACTGGGCAGGGCTGTGCTGTGACAGTTCCCCACTGTTGGTGACAGTTTCCAGCTGTTGGTGACAGCTCCCCACTGTTGGTGACAATTCCCCGTTGTTGGTGACAGTTCCCCACTGTTGGTGAAAGTTCCCCCGTGGTTGGTGACAATTCCCAGCTGTTGGTGACAATTCCCCATTGTCGGTGACAGTTTCCAGCTGTCGGTGACAGTTCCGCGTTGTCCGTGACAGTTTCCCATTGTTGGTGACAATTCCCAGCTGTTGGTGACAGTTCCCCATTGTTGGTGACAGTTTCCAGCTGTTGGTGACAGTTCCCCACTGTTGGTGACAGTTCCCCACTGTTGGTGACAATTTCCAGCTGTTGGTGACAATTCCCAGCTGTTGGGGACATTTCTGTGCCCCATGGAAAGGCAGCTCAGCCCTGAGCACAGAGGGTTTAAATCCACCCTGAAACGTTTCCTTTTCCATTTTTTCTCCATGGAATCCATTCCAGGTCAGGGAAGGTGATGATCCACAACTGGATCTTCCTTTGTGCTGTGCCATGGCTTTAATTAATGAATTAAGGGATTAATGAATTAATGAATTAATGGATCAATGAATTAATGGAGTAATGGATTAAATAATTAATGGATTAATGAATTAATGGATCAATGATTTAATGGATTAATGGATTAATGAATTAATGGATTAATGGATTAATGGATTAATGGATCAATGAGTTAATGGATTAATGAATTAATGGATTAATGAATTAATGGATTAATGGATTAATGAATTAATGGATCAATGAATTAATGGATCAATGAATTAATGGATCAATGAATTAATGGATTAATGAATTAATGAATTAACAGTGGTTGAGCCCCTCAGACCCGCAAAGCTGCACTGCTTCCATCTGACCCCGCCGATCCTTTCTCTGCAGGATCCTGGTGAACATGGACAACAACATCATCCAGCACTACAGCAACCACATGGCCTTTCTCCTGGACATGGTGGAGGCAGAGAACAAGTTCCAGATCATCCTCAAGGAGCTCTAAAGAGCTGCAGGCAGCACTTCTGGGACTTCTCTCCGAGTGTGACCCCACAGAACTCAGCCTCGTGCCCCTTTTTTTGCCTTGACTGGAACACCCACGGCGGCGGGGCCGGGCCACAGACTGCTGTGAGATCATCCTGTGAACGTGGAGCTTGGCTCTGTCGAGTTTATTATTAATATTATTATTATTATTATTATTACTATTTTTTATTTTATTTTATTTTATTCCTCTCTGGCGCCAGGCCGTTCCAGAGCGTTGGGCACACGGAGTGAGCGTGCCAGGCCTGGGCACAGAGCAGAGCTGGTGGCAGTGACAGTTTGGTGTCACCAACTTTGGCAGGGACTGATGCCAGCCCAGGTTTTGGCTTTTCCAGAACATTCCCAGCAGGAAGAATTCCTCCCATTCCCAATTCCCAGTTCCCAGCAGGGCTGAGCCCACCCCGAGCTCCTCTCTGCCACTCCTGCAGAACGGACRGTGCCCGCTCAAAACCCTCCCCTGCCACATCTGGGACTGCAAAAACCTCCACGACTTTGTTTCTACATTTCTGTACGGTTCCTTTTGTATTTGACACGTGTATAAACCTGAATTGTTTTCTACTGGACTCGGGAMGGTGACACAGAGCATTTCAAACACGGGCTGCTTCACGTTTCTCCGTGAGCTCCTTTTGTAACTGTGTTGGTTGTGTTGTTTTGGATATTCCATAGAAATAAAGGCTCAAGGACAGAATGTGAATGGTTTGAGGCAGMCCTGGAGTTGGGATGGGCTGGGCAGGAGCCAGGTGACCTCAGAGGCACCCAAAGGATGGTTTTTGGCTGAGGTTTTGTCATCGAGCAGCCACCGTGTCCAGAAGTGTCACYAACTGTGACAGCACCCAGCTCCTCTTTGGGGAGGAGGGATTTTATCCCACAGATTTGGGGGAATTCTAAGCAGTGAGGAAGAAATTCCCAGTTTGAAGCAGCTCTGCCTCTCCCTGTGTGCCTATCCCACGTGGAATATCCCAATTCCTTCCACCCTCTCTAAAACTGCTTCCCATGCAGACCATTAAATGCCAAGAGGAGCCCTTTATTTCCTAATTAATCTGAAAATCAGGGCCTTTCCTCCTCCCTTTTCTCCATCCTCTGCTTGTCCTGGCCCTGTTAAAGATGCACCCGAGCTCTGCCCAGCCTSGGAAGAGCATTTGGAAATGTTGGAATGTGTCAGCCTGGTGAGTTTTGGATTACTTCAGTCCTGTTAAGGGATGGCCTCTAAGATGA
Organism: Malurus melanocephalus; assembly: GCF_030028575.1. NCBI lineage: Eukaryota > Metazoa > Chordata > Aves > Passeriformes > Maluridae > Malurus > Malurus melanocephalus. The sequence goes on along the minus strand of NW_026624078.1, from coordinate 173,839 downwards.
AGCTCAGATAAGCTGAAGGTTTTATCAGTTTTTGGGATCTCTCCAGCACTCCTTCACTTCAGATCACAAAGTCCTTCTTCAGCAGGATGCCTCTGATTCAGTGTTGATTCTGTGAGCAGAATTTCAGCTCCAGTTCAAACCAGTCCCACCAGGGCTCTGCCAGTGTTCGGTGCCACCCTGGTGAGGTGGCAGGTCCCTGTCCCTGTCCCCTGCTGTGCCAGGGGTGTGGGGGATTTGTTCTGGGACAGCTCCAGGGCTCATCCCGGGCATGGTGACCCCACTATGGGGACAGAGGTGTCACTGTCACTGCTCCAGAGCTCATCCTGGACACAGTGACCCCAAACATGGGGACAGAGGTGTCACTGTCACTGTCACTGCTCCAGGGCTCATCCTGGCCATGGTGACCCCAAACATGGGGACAGAGGTGTCACTGTCACTGCAGTGGGGACAGAGGTGTCACTGTCACTGCTCCAGGGCTCATCCCAGGCATGGTGACCCCACCATGGGGACAGAGGTGTCACTGTCACTGCTCTGGGACAGCTCCAGGGCTCATCCTGGGCAGGGTGACCCCACCATGGGGACAGAGGTGTCACTGTCCTGGGACAGCTCCAGGGCTCATCCCGGGCATGGTGACCCCAAACATGGGGACAGAGGTGTCACTGTCACTGCTTTGGGACAGCTCCAGGGCTCATCCTGGGCACGGTGACCCCACCATGGGGACAGAGGTGTCACTGTCACTGCAGTGAGGACAGAGGTGTCACTGTCACTGCTCCAGGGCTCATCCTGGGCACGGTGACCCCACCATGGGGACACAGAGGTGTCACTGTCACTGCAGTGGGGACAGCTGGCCCTGCTGTGCACTCAGAATTGTGGGATTTTGGGATCTTTCACCCCACAATGAGTTGATCTGAAAGTTTTGGGGTTGCCTTCCTGCCAGGACAGAGTGACCCCAGTGCCTCCAGCCTCATCTCACGCTGTGACTTTGTGTTCCCAGCAGAACAAAGATGGATTCTGTTGGATTTTATGGTGTTCACTCCCCCAAAAAAAAACCCATCCTCAGTTTGGCGGGGTGAGGGGCACTCCC
>NW_026624078.1:166617-171935 GCF_030028575.1 Malurus melanocephalus | reverse complement strand
GGAAAGGAAAGGAAAGGAAAGGAAAGGAAAGGAAAGGAAAGGAAAGGAAAGGAAAGGAAAGGAAAGGAAAGGAAAGGAAAGGAAAGGAAAGGAAAAGGAAAGGAAAACTTTCCCATCCCAGCTCTGCTGCTCACAGGCTGGCAGGAAAGGAAAGAAAAGGAAAACTTCCCGAGTGCTCCTGGTGAAAAAAGTGCACACAGAGACAGAGATGCATAAAAAAGAGGAGCAGCAGCCTGAGAGCTGAGTTGTGCAAGAGCTCTGGTATCCCCAGCGCTGGGTGGAGGGCTCTGCTCCTCACTTCTACAAACAACACCCAGTTTCTGTGTCTTTATTCGTGCTTATTCACTGCTTGCATCATCAGGCAGGCAGCCGGGGAGCTGCTCGGTGTGTGGTGTGGCTGKGAAGGAAAAAACAGCATCCTGTGTTTTGTCAGGACACCCACGCCGTGTCCGCGGGTGCCCCGGTGCTGCGGAGGAGAGGATTAAAGTCAGGGAAATGAAACTCTGCCTGCATCTGCTCAGAGTGTGCAAAGCTTTAATAAACGGGGTGAGGGCTCCCCCAGCTCTGCTGTCTCATTTCCCCAGAAGCCTTGGGTTTATGGGATTAAATTTCTGTGTGAGAAAAGCACGGGAACCCCCAGATGTGTGGGGTCACCAGCTGGGAAGTGGCCACAGATTCAGAGCTCACAGAATCAGAGCTCAGTTTGCACAGATTTACCTCAACAACTTGAGGGATGTCTTGGCTGTGCCTTTGACTGGGATTCCTGGGGATGCTGAGGGAGTTCAAACACYGGGAATCACAGCAGAAACTGCTCCTGTCTGCTCTCTCAGTTCTCAAAACCTCCCAGAAGGACYTGRGGATCTTAGAAGGAATAAACAGGGYGAGAAATGARYGTGACTAACTGAAAAAATCACRTTACTTGTGCCTGGCAACAAAGAGCCAAGGGGCACGGAGGGACAGGATCCCACAGCTCCACCCTGGATGAGCCGGGCTCTGCCCCTGCCCTGGGATAAGCTCGGCTTACAGGAGAAGGGCTGGACTGCACCTCCTCTCTCTCTGTCAGGCTCAGCTCAGCTGATGTCAGGCTCAGCTCCAGCTCTGTCCCTGTCACAGGGTGCTGTGTTTAACCCGTGGGTCCCTCCTGCAGCTTCCCCAGCCACATTTCCTAATTCCAAGGCACAGGATGTGTCCCTTGTTCCCATTTCAGTCAGGAAAGCTCTGGTGAAGGCAGAGCAAAGAGATTCTGGGGGTTCTGATGTTGCTCTGTGTCCCCTGCAAGTTCTCCCCTCTCCCCATCAGAGACAGGAATTCTGCAGATGGAATGTGTTGTACCAACAGCCAGAATGATGGCACTTTTACACACACAAAACTCACAGAACCTGTTTGTCCAAAGCCCTGACAGTCAGTGATGCTTTAATGGCCTTTACACTGCAAACACGCTTTTATTTTTTCAACCTTAACTTTAAAAACAATATTGTAAAAACACAAAGCAGCCAAGCTGGACAAGGAGCTGCAGTGCTGCTGTGTGGGCCTCAGGGTGATATCAGAGATGCTGTGTTCTGATTGTAGGAGGATTTGGACAGGAACATCCCAAATCTGTCACCATGGCACTGAGTGAAGCCCCCTGGTAGTGGTGCCTGTGCTCAGGTGCAGGGGAGCTCTGGGTTACGGTTTTAGGGTTTTAGGGTTAGGGTTTTAGGTTAGGGTTAGAGTTTTAGGGTTAAGGTTAGAGTTTTAGGGTTAAGGTTAGAGTTTTAGGGTTAGAGTTAGAGTTTTAGGGTTAAGGTTAGAGTTTTAGGGTTAAGGTTAGAGTTTTAGGGTTAGGGTTAGGGTTTTAGGGTTAAGGTTAGGGTTAGAGTTAGGGTTTTAGCGTTACAGTTAGGGTTTTAGAGTTAGGGTTTTAGGGTTAGGGTTTTAGGGTTTTATGGTTTTCGGCTCAGGCTCATTTCCTGCTCCATTCCCCTGCTCAGCCCCTCTGAGCTTTGCTGTCTCAGTGCTCCAAAAGCACTCATTTTTTATTTTTACCTGACCCTTCCTGTGCTCGGTGCTCTGTCTCTGSAGCCCCTTTGCAGCCACAARGTCMCAMAKCCCAGGCAGAGCAGGATCTTTTCCMGGTGGGATTGCTGGAGCTGAGACATTCCTGCTGAATCTCTGCCTGTTGGGAGAAAAAGAGATTTGAGGAAATTGTTCCACACCAATGAGGGTTTATATCTGAAAACAGAAGCTGGGGTTTCTCTTAAGTGCCTTGGGGAGGTGGATTTTTTATCCTTCTAAGCCAAAATCTTTGGGGGAATGAAATGTTTTGGGAAATGGAAGTGCTATGGACAGGCTGTGATGTTTATTGTAAAATACACGGATTTGCCATGGCCCATCAGGACAATGATGCCAAAACCCAGCAGGGAGTGAGTCCCTCCTGTCCTGTCCATGCCTGGAGCAGAGAGGGAGCAGGGCTGTAACCCCAGCTCTGGGTGTGGAATGTTTGTGTGTTTGCTGATAACACAGACCAGGGCTCTTCCCTCCTCATATTTAATTTTTTTTTGTCCTTTCCTCCAGCTCTCTGTCCTTATCAAACCCCTCCTGGCATTGSTCCCCTCCCTCTTCCTTTCCCCCAAAGCCCTGGGAAGATGCAGCTGCTGGGAGATGGAGTAAAGATACCCCTGTTGGGTAAGGAGAGCCCTGGGCTTTCTCATGGGCTCATTCTTTTCCATGGGCAGGAATTTATTGTTGATCTTAATCTCAGGCCAGGTAAAACGTCACTGGTGGTGACAATAAATGTTCTTGAACAATCTGCTGATGGATTTATTTGTCTTCCCAGAAGGATCCCGAGGGGCAGGAGGGCCTGGGAGATGGGAGGTTCTGTTTGTGCCTTTTCACCTCTCTGAAATGGGGGTGGAATACCTGGGAATGGCACTTTTTCCAGCTCTAATTCCAACTCAAATTCCAGCTCTAATTCCAGCTCTAATTCCAGCTCTAATTCCCAGCCTCAGCAGGGGTTTGATCCATCAGCCTCCTTGTGCATCCACGAGTGTCCCTCACCATTCCTGCCCAGATTTGGGTCTGTATCCTCAGTTTTGGGCACAAACAGCCCAAATCCTCTGTCTGGAGATGAGGAATCTTTTTCCCAGGTCAGTTTTGTGCTCTGCTTTCCTGCTCCATGCAATGGGGACAGAAGTGGCCCCCACATCCTGAGGTGGTGCAGGGTTTAATTTCTGTTTGGAAATGTCTGGCAGATCAGATGATAAAGGGCCCTGATCACTGCTCCGGGCTCTTCCCAATCCACTCTGCCCTTCCAGGACACAAAAATCATCCCCTTGAGAGCAGGACATGCAGAGGGACACTCTCCTGTGATGGATTGTCATATATCCCATATAAATGGGGTTTTTTCCAGGCTGGACTCACCTGAAAGTGTTTTTTTTTTTTGCTTCCCTGGTAGGTTTGTGTGCTGAGGTTGCTGTCTGTGRAGTAAATCTGGAGTAAATCCACAGTTTCTTGTAAGGCTGGAGGCCTTTGCGTGGAAGGAGGATGTTTTTCCCTCAGGAGACACCTTGGTGAGGGAATCAGAGGTGGAATGGCCCATGAGACAAACAGGAAAGGGATGTAAATACCAGTCCAGAGTGCATCCACAGGGAATGTGAGAAAGGGAAAGAACCGGTGTGACAGGGCCGTGTGGGGAAGCTGCTGCTGCATTGGAAAAGTCCTGGGCACAGCTCATTTCCAGGGACACTGGAATAAAGCTGAGCTTAAACCTGAGCACAGGAACAAAAGCACCATTAGCAATGTCAAGGAATCAAACAGGAGAACTGGAAGATAAACTCTGTATCCTCACTCCAGGTCTCAGCAGGAAAATGGCCGGGAGATCTTATGGAGTTTGGTACAATGGGGCTTCTCCTGAACCTCAGGCATTTCCATTGAGCTGTTCCAGTGCTCCCAGGGTGGATTCTGTGTGGTTCTCCCAGCAGAGGTTCAGAGGGGCCTTCCCAGAACTCACCATRTCCTGTGACACAAAAATCCCACACGCCCTAAGAGGGTTTGTGTGTGAAGGGGCTCCACAGAGGAGMAGCAGCCCCGTCCTCCCTCCCAGCTCCATTTCCTCAGCTCTTCCAAATTAAATCTTCCTGTGGTTTGGGCCACAAACACCAGGTATTGCTTTGCTGGCAGAAATGGTGAGTTTTGGAAAGAAAAAGGGCTTGGGGATGCCTTGGAATTGCTTTTAGCTGTGGGTGATGAGCAACAAAGGCAAAGCCACATTTCAAATCCAGTTGTCTCCCTGGGATTATTTGAATCTGTCACTCAAAAACAGATCCTCCAGTGACTACACAAAAGTTCTTTTTTTGCTGAGTGAGAGCAGTGACCACAAAAACTGCAGGATCTGTCCACCTCCTCCTTCTGAGATGTCTCTTTGTCTGCAGTCATAAATTATCAGCCACTGCCATCTTTTAAATAGATAGTTTCCTGTTCTGCCTCTTGTAGGTTAGATATTATCTCCCCCAGTAAATCATGAGTCAGTGATTAATTCAAGAAGGCCGTTCCCAGAAGCAAATTCTTACAATGTTAAAATTAATACGATGCCGAGCCATTATACCATGATAGAGAAAAATAATTATGGCCTGCAAACCAGTTTAATCAACATAAAACATGCTGGGGCAGGTTCTCATCCTGAGTGAGTCACTGAGAGAAGTTCAGATGGCAGTGAAGGGGTTTTGTGAGTGAACAAAATTGTCCCTGAGACCAAAGACTTCTCTGTGTGTTCTCTGATTGGGAGGAAAAAACCCTTTGTTGATGGTTAAACAGCATGGAGTGAGTGTAAAAGCTTGAATTGCTTCARGAAGGTGCGTGCAGCCAGTTCAGGTGTCTCAGCTGATGAGTGGCAGCTCATTAAGATGATTAAGTTGTGTCTTCACCCTGTGTTCAACAGCTCTGCAAAGTCATCAGATATTCTGGAGTCAGCAGGTTCTGCCTCAGCACGGGGGATGGGTTGGCTCCAGTCTGACAGGGGACAGATCACTGGGGAARGGCTCAGAATTGGGGAAAAACTCAAAAATTCTAAACAATCCCAAAGCAATGGGACAGCAGTGAAGGACAAAGCTCCAGGAGGAGTGTGTATGTTATTATAAACCATCTGATAATGGCTAATAACCCCTGGTGTTCTTTGAACAGCTCCCACATCTCCAAACACCCCAAATTSCTGCGGATTGCACCACCCTGCTGCAGCCTGGGCACCCTGCAGGGCTGGGCAGCACAGGCACACAACAGTTCAGTGACTTGCACAAGGGTGAATCAGCAGGACTTGAGGAACTGAACTGAACCTGACGGCAGGG
>NW_026624078.1:156589-165532 GCF_030028575.1 Malurus melanocephalus | reverse complement strand
CCCTGAACACCCCAGTGCCACCAAGAGTGACCCACACACCCCTGAGCCCAGCAGTGCCCATTTTAGATTCAGAGTGGCCAGAACTAAACCCACCATTCCAGTACCACCAGTGATGGTATTTTTGTATTTTCTGTATTCATTTCCAAGTCACGCCGGTTTTATGCTTTAATTTTAACTGTGCATCGAGGTAGGTGYCTCCAGAGTTTCAAAATTTTAATCCTTTAATGCAAGTCTGCTGTTGCATGGAAATCTGAGCGTTCCTGGGGATGAGGAAGATCAAATTTCTCTGCTGTCTACASGGCAATTTGTATAGACTGGGAGCCAGAGCACATCTAGAATCTCACCTGTAACTTCTGAGCTGGGCTTAATTAATTCAGCATGTGGGCAGAGTGCATTATTTGCTGTACCACACCTTCCCTGCCTTTCTTCTTTTTCCTGGACTTTTCAAAAAGAGGACTGGGCAGGATTCTATTTATAGAGCCAAATAAACCCAGCCCTGCCCGGGCTCTACGTGATCCCAGCAGCTTTTTAGATGTGGGCCCACCAAGTGCTGAATGCCCTTCATGTCCTGCTTCTGCCAATCCCATAAAAAAAACAAAACAGTGGGAATTGGAAGGTCTGGGACCATACAAGATAAAAGAAACAGCTTTGTAGTAACACAAAGGTGAAATTATTCCAGCGTGTAGGATGGGGAGAGCTGAAGTTCCTGATCTTTAAGAACATGGAGTGAACTTCATTAATTGTYTTGTCTGCCAATTACCAATGGAAAAGATTCTGGAGGTGTTTTGGCTCCTGTTCTGATGATTTGAGAGTTAAATTCTGATCAGATGTCCCYTCCCTGAAATGGCACAGGAGGGAAAGAGAACAGGGAAAGGTCTGGGATTGAAGAACAAGGCAATGGGCGATTGAGGGGAAAATAAAATATTTGGGGCATTATYCCACTCATGCAAAGACAACAAGGCTGGCTGAAGGGATTTAACTGGGCTTTGCAGGAGCAAGAAGGAACAGGAAAGATGCCAGGCTCAAAGAGGGGAATGGGTGAGTAAAAAGTTGATTAAAAACTGCACCCAGATGGAACCTGAGCTTGGTGACAGCAGCAGCACCCCTGGAATGACCCGACCCCATCAAGGGAGAGGAAAAGAGGCTCCTGCTCTGCTTGGCCTCGCCAAAGACTGAAGGGAAGAGCAGGGAAAAGGCAGTGCTGTCTGCTGCAGGAGGTGCTGATTTACAGTGAGATCACAGGAACTCTTCCTGCTCTCTCCTCCTGCAGCTGAGCTGTTCCTGGCTGCATGCACRGACAAGTGGAACGGTGCTAAAAATAAACCCCAAAGTTGTGCCACCTTCATGGCAGAGCTTTGCAAGGAATCAGATCTCAATGAATCAGTCCCCAGTTCTTATGGGTTCAGCYTTTCCTGTAAAAATGCCACCTGAGTTCTCAAGCAGCTGAGCACAAATCTTTTCCACTTTTTTCTTTGTAGGAAAACGCCTCAGAACAGACTAAAATTTGAGGAGTGTGGTGCAACCCTGTGGATTTCAGCAGAACTGCTGTGGCTTAGGCTGCTCCAAAATTACATCTGAAGACGTGGTCTGAGGGCTCATCCGCAGGGATCCTGAGCCAGCAATTCCTCAGCAAAAACCAGAACCAGAACCAGAAGTGACCCTGGCCACAGTGTCCATCTCCACGTGGCCCTGCCATGTGCTCGAGGTTGTGCAGCCCTACTGCTGGACAGGAGGGTTGTGCTGAGGGAAGCAGGACCTGCCCAATTTCGCTGGAGCCSATTATTAAAATTGCAGCAGATAAAAAACTGCATCTGGCAGCTCCCTGTGCCCTGGTGCTGCCAGGCTCAGCTGGGCTGGGTGCAATCCCTGCCCCACCAAGGGCAGCACATTCCTGATTTGCACCTTCCAGGACAGCACGTGCCAGAGCCCAATCCCACACGGGAGCTCTGCTTTGGCACAACCATCATCACCTCAGTGCTGCAGATCAGAAATTTTGGAGTTGAAACTCTCTAATGCATTATGGCTATAAATAGTTTGAGATATCCCTTGTTTTGCACCTTCTGTACATCTCCAGTGCCCTCAGAGCTCTTGGGTTGTGTTTGGGTGATAAAAGGGGCTCTGTGGTGTGGGGTGAATCCATCAGGAGCAGCTCCCACCCCATGGGTGAGAGAAGGGTGAACTCACAGAGTGACAGAAGTGGGTCAAGGCTCCTGCTGCCTGTTCTAGGTCAGACAGCGAGAAGCAAATAAGCTCTTCCCACTGYTTAAATTACCAGTGGGGAACTTCCCGTCCTGGTGTTTATCCCTGACTACCCCGCTGCAGGAATGTGCTCCAGAATGGCTGAGGAGGACACAGCCAAGAGCTTCGGGTGGGGGAAACCAAACCAGGAGCCCCCAAAAGATCTGGTGTTGATGGGTGCAGCTCCAGGAATGTGCTCCGGAATGGCTGAGGAGGACACAGCCAAGAGCTTCGGGTGGGGGAAACCAAACCAGGARCCCCCAAAATGTCTGGTGTTGATGGGTGCAGCGCTGCCCTCCCAGAGCTGCTGCAGGAACAGGGATAAAGCCGAGCAGAGAAGCAGCCAAGCCCTTGTGTAGTTTGTGGTTTGGCCTCCTGCCCATTYTGCCCTTCAAGCAGGAAATTCTCAAAGGGAAGGGAGTGCTTTGTGAAGCTCCCTCAGCCTCTGCTCTGCTTTAGGCCCAGCTCAGCAGCAGGTCAGCTGGCACTGCTGGAAGCTGACCAGGCAGACTGATGGCGCCTACACAAAGTATTTAAGCAACTTCTCCACCTTGATCATTTTTCCCTCATCTTTTTTTTTTTTTTTTTTTTCTTTACTTCTTTGATTGCTGTTATTCAACGCTGAGATAATGCACTCCTGATATCACTGAGATGGGAGAGACAAGACAAGGAGCAAGAGATCAAAGCAAGGAGAAGAAAGAGAAGATGCCAAAGGCAGGAGAAGAAAGAGGGGAAAATACCAAACACTTCCTTGATTTACCTACTTTACATACCCGGTAGTTTCAGAAATCCTTCATGTACGTAATTTTGGGAATTCTGGGACTATCACGTAGTCCCCAGACAGCAGGAGGCTGTGGAAGGGCATCCTCCTTCCCYCAGCTGAGGAAGCAGCTGCAAAGGTGGATCCAGAAAGCCCAGGAGGGCCCTGGCACCGGCGAGTGTTGGCTGGGCTTGAAAAGGAACCCGGGCTGGAAAATCACCGCGTTTAAAGCATCTTTCTGCTTCCCTCTGCTGGTGGAAGGAGAGTGTAATTCCTGAAAATCCGGCAAGAAAGGCAGCAAAACATAAAATCATTGGTGTTATCCCTGCACAAGGATTAACTCCACCGATTGCTCTGAATGTGCTCCCAGAAAATGCAATGTGTGTGTCCTGGAGAGCTCAGAAAGATGGGAAAAAACAGGGCCAGAGCTGGTGGGTGGCACAAATGAGATATCCAGAGTCACTTCCAGGCTTAAACCACTGATATTGCATTTCTCATCCTGTTATCAGCTGTGATTACAAAGTTAATTGAAAGGCCTGAATCTAAATTTGGTTGCTGTTTTCCTTACTGAACAGGATCATTATCAGAGGCAAAAAAAAAAAAAAACCTCAGACTTCAAACATTTTTTATTTTTGTTATTCACTTGTTTATACTGAAAGGCCTTTGATTGAGACTTAAATCTCTTTTTTTTCCCCCTTCCCTGTGGTGTTTATAAGGAATGGAGGAAATGTTGAAATCTAAAAGGAACAGCCAAGGATAGCAACACTGAATATGGAGATGCAGGAAACATGTGAATGCAACAGCAGCTTTCATTTGAAACGGGATGTGTAAGATAAAGGCAAATCTCACATTAATGCAGTATTCCAGTCAGGAAAGCAGCAGCCACTCCTGCATTTCATTTCCCTGTTTTATTTTATTTAAAACCCCCGTGGAAGTGTTGATGAATGTGACTCAGTGCTGTTGAATCCTTTTTGCAGATTATCCTTGAGTGAGTCAGGGATTTGAGCAGCTTCATCACGGGGTTCTGACCCCTCCAAACCACAAATTTGTGCACAAATTCAGCCATCAGAAATATTGTGATAAAAACACCTCACCTAATCCAACCCTGAAACCACAGAGCTTAAATAGAAATTCCACGGATTGGCTCCRGTGCTGTGAGGGAGCAAAAAGGAAATTTTTCCCTGCAGCACATCATGATTTGATGGTATTTCTTATTCTCTTGTGCCGTTTTGGCCCCAAATGGAGAAATTTTGGAGCTGGAACTCTCTAATGCATTGTGGCTATAAATAGTTACAGATATCCCTTGATTTGCTCCAGTAATAAACCCTGCCTGTGCTTTGAGTGACAAACATTGGCGTGGTTGAGGTTTTCACCCTTCAGCTCTACACTGACTATGTAAAGTGCTGTTTATTTTTGGGATGTGGCACCAAATAGTGTTTTTCTGCTCGAGGTACCTCATGCTCCATCCACAGCATCCCTGAGCTGTAAAGGYAGGAATCCAATCTCAGATCACACATTCAGTGTCACGATTCAGAGTAGAGCCATGATTTTGTTTTTAAGCTCAGTTCTAAGCAGGGTCGAGGGTTCCAGAGCTGACCCAGCTCAGCCATGGCCTTTGGCGACTCCATTGAGTGAACGCGGGGCTCAGGGGGCGAGAGGGGCTCAGGTGAGTGCTGAGGTGACACCCTGAGGTGACACTCTGAGGTGACACTCTGAGGTGACACCCTGAGATGACACCCTGAGGTGGCCGCAGATACCGCTCATGTCACCCCCTCACCTCGATGGCGCCACCGGAAGTCGCCTCACGCCCAAGCCCCGCCCAGGTGAGGCGGCGCGGTGCACGCTGGGATTGACGGATACCGGAGAGGCTGAGCAGCGCCGGAGCACCGGGAACACCTCCGTGCCCCGCTCAGGTGAGCTGTGCGGCCTGTACCTGACAGCACCTGTCGATAGCTGCCGGTACCTGTCCGTTCCTGCTCGGGCATCCCCGGTCCTCACCGGGAACGCGAACACCCGGTTGCCAAGACAACAGCGACCTAGCTCTCCTCCAATCACCGCGCTCGTTACTTGGAGCTCTGCGGCAGATGGCCAATCACAGGCGAGCTCTCAGCGCCGCCGCGGCTGGTTTAAGGTGGCGCCTTAAGGTGGCTCTGGCGACTGCTCGCGCCACCGGAGCCGCGCACACGGGATGGGCGGGAGGGACGGGTCCCACCGGGGCCAAGCGGGATCTCACCGGGGAAAGGCGCGGGGCCTGGGCCGGGGAGCGCCCCGGAGCTCCGGGCGGGATCGCCCCGCCCCAACCGAGCGGCGGAACGCGGCTTCTTCCGCCCGGCCCTTCAGRATCCTGCGCCCATAGGCTGGGTCAGGCCCCGCCCTCGCACGGCAGCCAATCATCGCCCTCAGTTGTTGCCCAGCTCTTTATTGACAGCTCTGATAGCCAATCGAAGGCGGCGGGCAGGAAGCGGCCGCGGCGTTCGCCCGGAGCCGGAGCTGGAGCTGGGGACCGGGGCCGGTGTGGAGCAGCGGCGGGGCCGGTGAGTGCCCGGGGGACAGGGGAGAGCACAGCGGCGGGGCCGGTGAGGGACAGAGGGGACAGGGGAGAGCACAGCGGCGGGGCCGGTGAGGGACAGAGGGACAGGGGAGAGCACAGCGGCGGGGCCGGTGAGTGCCCGGGGGACAGGGGAGAGCACAGCGGCGGGGCCGGTGAGGGACAGAGGGACAGGGGAGAGCACAGCGGCGGGGCCGGTGAGTGCCCGGGGGACAGGGGAGAGCACAGCGGCGGGGCCGGTGAGGGACAGAGGGACCGGGGAGAGCACAGCGGCGGGGCCGGTGAGTGCCCGGGGGACAGGGGAGAGCACAGCGGCGGGGCCGGGGAGGGACAGAGGGGACAGGGAGGGTACGGGTGCAGGGCCGGTGAGTGGCGGCCCCGCTGCACCGGAGGGTTTGATGGGAACACGCCGTGTCCCGGCCCGGGGCTGTCTGAGGGCTCCCGGACAGGGTTTGCTCGCCATGGGAGGGGGATTTGCGGCCCCATCCCGTTACAAATGGGTGTTTTTGTCCTTTCATGGTTGTTCGGGGTGCCCGAGGGAGGCTGCCGGGCAGGATGGGACGGGTCCCGCTGTGGCAGGAGGGGATCACGGGCCGTGTTCAGGTTTTTGGGCTGAGGATGCTCCTCCTGCACCATCCCGGGTGGGCTGAACGTGGGGAGGGTCTGGGGAGGGTCTGTCCCACAGCAGAATCTCCTTCAGACAGAGCCGGGGTGACGCTGCTGCTCCCTGAGCTCTCCGCGGGTGCAGAGAGCGCTTTCCAGACACCTCCAGCGAGTTTGGCTCCGAGGAATTTGGGCTCGGAGGAATTCCTGCTCCAGATTGCCCTGGACTGACCTCGGCTYTGGGGAGAGCAGCGCTGTCATCCCCAGCACGTGGCCATGGGCTGACTCATGGAGCTGCTCCCGAACAAACCGGAGAGAAATGAAAAGCAGAGCTGGGAGGAATTGAGAGCCTTTGTGATGCTGTGAAATGCCAGCTGAGTGTGTCACCCCTGGGGCCCAGCCAGTTCACAAGAGCTCCTAAAGCAAAGGCTGTGTGGGTTTCTGTCCAAGGCTTTCTAAGAAGACATTTTAAATCTGCTTTCTTTTTTTTTTAATGTGCGTGAGTTTGAGTCCAGGGGTGTTTCTGTGGCCTATTCTTCACTGCAGGTTCAGAGCACTGATTTATTCTATCTAATTCTTTGTTTGGTTGGTTTTTTTTTCCCCTCTTAGATTCATCTTGAAGGAAACTGGCTGGAAACAGAGGCTCATCCCTCTCCTCCCTGCCTGACACAGGGCAGGGGAAGGAGAGCAGCAGAATTTGTTTGTGCTTTCCTGAACTTCTCCAAGAGAACAGGATGGATGGCAAGAAGTGGTATCAGAAGCTGGCTCCAGCAGTGTCCAAGTTTCTTCTTTAAAGAGAAGTTCCAGCATCAAGGAGGGTGAAAAGCAAGAAAAAACAAAACAAAAAAACCCCGAAATGGAAGGAGGCAACAGCCCCGGGCTGCAGCTTCAGCAGCTGCCGTTGGCCACAGCAGCAGTTTCTGTGCAGCCACACACAGACTCCTTCTCTTACAAGGTCAGTTTTGCTCCCCAGTGCATCCCAGAAGGGCCTGGATTTTGGGATGAGCTGATCATGGTGCTGGTTTGGGGTTATTTTCTGCTGAAAGTGCTCTGTCTGTGGATTCAGCCATTCCTGGGGTGTCATTTCCTGTGTGTGGTGAGAGAAAGAGAGAAAATCTGTATCTGCAGAGCAGAGCAGGTGGAGGAGGGAGTGGCAGGGGAAAGGTGTGGATGTGTGAGGATGGTTCATTCCAGCAGGTGCCTTTTCACACCAAACCATGCAGCAGTAACTGAGAGCACAGGTTCTGCTTTGCTCTGTGCTCAGGAGCTTCAATTTCAGTGGGGTGGGACATGAGGCTGGAATTGCTCCTTGTTCTCCAGCTGGGAACAGGTAAATTCCATCTGAWTCCCTGATTCTGAAGGTGCTCAGAAAAGCTCAGCAAAAAGGGATTTTCTTYCCCTGAAGCTCCTTTGGGGCCTTGTGAAAGCTGACCCAAGCACTGTGCTCCCACACCCTCCTGCCACCTTCTCTCCCAGTCCTGGGAACATCTCAGGGGGTTTTGAATGAAGTTCTTTGGGCAAATCTTATTTCTGTGCATTCTGATGAAGAGCTTTTTGTTTTTGCTGCAAAGAATTTAAAATCTCAAAGTTCTGGTTGGAGAAAATGCAGATGAGTGCATTTATTCATACTCACATATGAGTGTGAGCTGGGTTATCCCAAATCAATCCAAGGGAGCACTGGACTGAATGAACAGTGCTAATGACATTTAATGAGATTTAGAGAGTTTGGGGAGCTCACAGATGTTCAATGGCCTGGCTTAGCCTCAGGCTCCTCCCTTCATTCCTCCTCTGCACCTCCTTTGTGACTCAGCCTGCTTTACATCTTGTTTTCATTTCAAATTCCATCTTCAGAGCRTGAGAATTGTTGTTGAGCTGGGAATGCCAGTGCAGCAGAGCTTGGGAGCTGTCACGAGTTCCCTGTGATTTTGGGAATAACAAAAATCAGCCTAAAATCTGATAATTGGGCTCCCTCATCAGATGGGCTGAATTAGTGACTGAACCAGCAATTGTCACAAGTGGAAAAGAGCAAAATAGTTGGGAAACAGAAGCTCCTGATCCATTCTCTGTCAGATTCCAGGGCAATAAAATCCTCATAAAGGAGTTTTCCAAAGGGAAGGATGAGTGATGGTGTGGGGTTTTTAAAACTTTATCTTCCTCCTCTCTGAGAAGCTGCAAACTAATTGAAGCCTCTTGGAGAAAGTTAAGGTTTATCTTCCACCTGAGTTCCCAGCTCTGCAGCCACAGAATTTATCTGAATTGCCCCAGATCAGTAGGAAGGGAGGAAGATAAACAGATTTTATTGCCTGGTGGGTGTTGGRCAGGATGACCTTTRAAGATCMCTCCCAACCCAAACTATTCCATGATTCAAGAATAGTTTTAAAGTCTGCTCTCCTCCAGAGTGTGCAAACCCCCTTGAATTCCTTGGCTAAATAGAATCTTTGTGTTTGATTTTGCAGGAGAACTTGATTGGGGCATTGCTGGCTATTTTTGGGCACCTTGTCAGCAGCATTGCACTCAATCTCCAGGTGAGTGTCCTGAAGGAAATAATGCTCATCCTGCACTGCATCAACTGTCAGTGATGCCAAAGCTGCTTTCCTCCTGTTGTGTGTCACAGAAATACAGCCACATCCGCCTGGCAGGCTCCAAGGACCCCCGRGCCTATTTCAGAACCAAAACCTGGTGGAGTGGATTGTTGCTGCTGCTGCTGGGAGAGCTGGGGGTGTTCTCCTCCTACGCCTTCGCTCCTCTCTCGCTGATCGTGCCCCTCAGTGCAGTGTCTGTCGTGGGTAAGGAG
>NW_026624078.1:143807-156495 GCF_030028575.1 Malurus melanocephalus | reverse complement strand
ATAGCCAGTGCAATCATAGGAATTATATTTATCAAAGAGAAATGGAAGCCCAAGGAATTCTTGAGTAAGTTCCACAGTTTATTTTCATTTTTCCTCCCTGTTTACAATTTGACACACTCCTAGCATGGCCTCTCAGGAATTATAATTACAGGGATGGTGAGGTCTCATTAGCATCTCTTGGAAGAAATGGATCATCTCATCCACTGTTTATTGCAAATGGATATTATTTTTGTCCTGACTTGTGCCAAATCMCCTGAATCTCACAGAATTTAGAAATTTTTCTGCACCAGCACAAGCCCAAGGGAATGAGCTGAATTCCATAACTGTGGAGTGTTTTCAGAGGTGGGCAAAGGGCTGTGGCAGTGCCAGGCAGGATCAGCCCCAGGCACAGATCTGCAGTTTGATTTATTTAGCAGATGCCACCAATTCTTTGTCTCAGCTCCCACACCCCCTCTGCCCCGATGGCTGCAATATTTTGGAAATGGGGCAGGAAGGGCASCCAGGAGGGACATCCAGGGTGTCACTGCTGTGCTGTGATGATTCCATGAATCCCCACCTCTCTGCCCCTGTCCCTGCTGCTCTCTGTGCTCCCAGGGCGTTATGTGCTGTCCTTTGTGGGCTGTGGCTTGGCCATCGTTGGCACCTACCTGCTGGTGACATTTGGGCCCAACAGCCACGAGAAGATGACAGCAGAGAACATCACCAGGCATTTAGTGAGCTGGCCTTTCCTGCTCTACACGGTAAGGGGTTCAGGGAGGGAGGGGTGGTTTTCTCCATTTTCCCAGAATTATTTTTCCTTGTGGTTGTTACCAATGTTCCTGTGTTCCCTCATGAACCACTTTTCCAGCTGGGATTTCTCTTTTTGTTTCTCTAAATTCTGTAGCACTTTCATATCTTGAACTGAAAAGTGACCTTGCCTGAATTTGGGCTTTTTCCACGCTGATTTTCTCTGGAGCCATGAATCTCTCATTGAAAATCCCATGAAATCTGTTGGTTTTTAATGAAGATGAGCTTGGCCATTGCCCCAGAGATCCCTTGGGACCCTCACTGCAGACAGCAGGCTGAGATCTGCTGTGAATGTTCAGCAGGATTATTGATCTGCTGCTTTACCATAAATCCAACACCAGAAGAGCCCCACATTTCCTATTCTGCAAGAAGCTGCTGAGGAGATCCTCTAAGTGGAATCCAAAATGATGCTGAATTTAGCCTGGAATTGTGTGGGATCCCCATTTCCCTTTGATTTGCCCCATTTGATTGGCTCAGAACCTCAGTGACTGCTGTGCCATCTTTAATACTCTCGTTTCTCTCTTTTGTAGCTCGTGGAGATCATTGTTTTCTGTCTCCTCCTGTACTTCTACAAGGAGAGAAATGCAAACTACATTGTCATCATCCTGCTGCTGGTGGCTTTGCTGGGTGAGTTGGAGGATCTTTAAACAGTAAATTTGGATTTGGAGGATYTTTAAACAGTAAATTGAGGCATCTCTGGCACACAGGGGATCATATTGACCTAATGAATGCCATGAAATGCACTCATTTCCTCCAGAAATGTTCCTGAAGATGATGTTTAGGATCTTTGAATGATTAAAGCTTATTTTCCATCAGATAAATAATCTGCCAAGCACAGAAAGTGCAAGTTCTTTATAGTGTTGTTCATTTTGATCTGGGCACACAAGGGGTGGCATTCAGAGGGTGAGGAGGGCTGAGCCAGGGGGTGAAAAAGAGGATTTGACCTGCAGGAGTCACTCACTTGGCTCTGTGTGGTTCAAGAAATGAGAACCTGTCCCTGTTAAACTGAGTTTCTGATGATTTTGATGTCCCACAGGGGATCCTGCAGGGACTTTGGATTTATATTCACATTTAATAATTTTTTTTAACTGTAATCACTTAAAAAGGTGGGTAACAGCAAGTCTGCCATGCTCAAATCCACGTCACAACTCTCAATTTTTGCTGTTTGTGCACCTTCTGTTCCTGAAGTGTCTTTTACTTTTTCTTGGTTTTTTTTGTGCTGTTTGGGGCTGGATTTCAATGGAGCCTCAAAGGCTCTGTGAATTACAAAGAAACTGCTCAAATTCTGAAAGGCCCAACTTGGGCTTTCAAGAGAGAGAAAGGAAAGCTCTTCCTGGTTCTTATTTTGGAGACTTCCTTGGCTTTATGAACCAGCCAAAAAGAAATTTGTATCCGTGGCTGCACAACACTCTTTAAAAATGAGAAAACCAGTAAATGTTCCCCATTCTGTAAATGTGGGAGCTGTGAAAAGAAGGGTTCAGTGATTTGTTGGAGGTTGCTGTGCTGGGTTTGTTGGGAATAAARSAGGGGTTTGGTGGGGATTTTGGGGTGCTGCAGGTGCCTCAGCTGAGTGTGGTGACCTCCCCCAGGTTCCATGACCGTGGTGACAGTGAAGGCAGTGGCTGGGATGATCCTGGTGTCCATCCAGGGAGCTCTGCAGCTGGACTCACCCATTTTYTACATCATGTTGGTGTGTATGATTGCCACAGCCATCTACCAGGCCACGTAAGGACCCCTCTCTTTGTCTGGAATTGTGTGGGGTTTGGCTCAGGAGCTGTTTGTTCCCATGCCAGAGATGCCTATTAAAGTTTAAAATTATCCTTATTCTTTCCTGTGATCCTCAAATCCATCCCCAGTTTCCTGGGATAATRGTGGTCTTTGCTTTTCCACAAAGTGCCATTTCCCAGTGCTTTTAATCCCACCATTCAAACATTTTCCAAACAATTTTAGGACTGAAATGGAGGCAAATCAGAGTGCAGGATCGGTGTTGTTGATAATGTGTCTATTTTTAGGGTTTTTTTTTCCCTTTGTACTTGCAATAACATAAAAAGCTGATAGCAGCAGGGATAAAAAGCTTCTCAGAATGTGAGGGACACTCTGGCCCTGAGGTTGGGGCAGTAATTTCAGTGCCTGCAGTCAGTGCAGCCACAAACCTCCCTCTCCTKTCCTTTTTATTCATTCCAAAAGCTGCTGCTGTTATTTAGTGAGAAAAAGAATGAATTTCTTTAAATGTCTGCATCATTTTTTAAAATGTGTTTCCAAAAAAAGGATCCTTCCCAATGAGCCCCYGTTGCCTGGGATTGTGTTGCAGGTTTTTAGCTCAAGCCTCCCAGCTCTATGACTCAGCTCAGATCTCCAGYATTGGCTACATCCTGTCCACCACAGCAGCAATCTCAGCAGGTAACTGCACAAACCTTTCTCAAGGAAGGGCAAAAGATTTTGGGAAATAATCTTCCTGAAGGAGGTGAATACTCAGCACTGTGAGCACTTCTATTTTCCTGTCATCTCTCATCTGCACTGGCTTTGTTTGGGTTTTTTGCATTCTAAAAATGTGAATTATCCCGTTAGACTGTGTTAAAATTCTCTGTGATTTTGTTTAAAGTGCAGGAGGTTTATGTTTGAGATTATTCCTCATTCCCTGGATGTTCTTAGATGTTCAGGTAGAACTTCTCCTTGTTGAACTTTACCTAGATTTTGTTAAAATGTGTGATCAATTTGCTTCCTCTGCTCCAAGGAGTTGGGATCTCTTCCCCACAATCTTCTCATTGTATTTAGAGAGAGCAGCTCTAAATTTTCCTCTTCTCTTTCTGGATTTCTCCAATTTCAGCCCTTGCCCTCGTGGCCAAGTTTTGTCTGCAGGAACAAAGATGAGAATTTCAACCCCTGGGGCTCTGAGCTGAGGAACAACCTTTGTGAGGTTTTGTTCTCCTCACACAYAGAAACAAAACTGAGGAAAATAAACCCAAAAAACCCAAACCCAGCACTGCAGAACTGATCTGCCTGGCAGTTCTGGATGCTCTGTGTGAATAGCAATGCCCTGCCAGCTAMAGAGGGCAATAAATAAACACATAAATTAAAGGAGCCTTTTAATGCTCCTCTTCAGTGTCATCAGTCTGGCCTGCTTTCTAATTGATATTTATTTCCTGTCATGTCCCAAGCCACAGGCTGCTCTCAGATTCAGCAGCTTCTTTATTTTTATTTTTACCTTTATTTAATTTTTACTTAATTTTATTTACATTAAAAATATAAAGAGCAGGAGGCAGAATGTGTTTCCTGCTGCCACCCAGGACACCAAGGACTTCTCTTAAAAGTCTGAGCTCTGTTTGGGGTCAAAAGTTTGTATTCTGCTGTTGTTAAATCTGGTTTTTTCATTCCAAAATAGTCCCTCTTTATGCTGCACAGGTTCACTTGCATCTCMATTAGTGACACCAGAACTATTTTGGTAGCAAGACTCTAAAAGATTTGTCAATAATTTGTGCTAAAATAGAAATCAGGACACCTATTTTAAGACCATTAAATAAACAAAGGTGCTGGCTATAAAAATAGGATTTTTGGATGATGTGGGTTCTGGAATTGGAAAGATGTAATGAATTATTTCCTTTTTAAGGAGCAACTTTTTACCTGGACTTCACTGGTGWAGATGTTCTCCACATTTGTATGTTTGCACTGGGGTAAGTGCTCCAGGTTTCCGTGACAGAAAACTGTTTTTTCATGTGGCTGAAATTTTAAAAATACAAATCTGTTGTATCTGTTGGAGGAACAAACTATCTTGGAGAAGAGAACAGGCTGAAAGCATTTTCAGTGTCAGAGCAGAGAGTGTCCTTTAGAACTCGGTGTTGTGTCTGAAAACCAGTGAAACCCTCAGTAATGCACAATTACACAACAATTAATCACTAAATCCTGGAGATCAGCTTGGATGTTGAGCATATGGCTTGATTTTCAAGCTGCCTGCTCACGAATCTGGAAGAATTGTAAAATAACCCAAAGAAACCCTCTCTGAGGAGCCTCATTGCMGATTTTGCACCTTCCCTGAACTGACTTGTGGAGTTTTTAGGGCATGGAGGAGGCACAACGCAGATCTGAGCAGTAAAACATTTCCTGGGTAACTCAGTGTCTTGGTGTAATTAACTCTCCATAATCAGGGGACATGCTCAAATGGCTTTTAGATAAATACAGGAAAAAAAAAGAAATCCCTCAAACGATTGGGAGATGATTGTTCTGAACTGCACCTTGCTGTGTTGTGCACTGTAAAATTCCAGACCCACGGTTGTTCGTGTGTTTATCTGCAGGAATCCTTTCACAGGTCAGGCTGCTAAATCCCAGAATTCCATCAAAGCAAACCAAATGTTGGTGGTTCCTTCCATCCTTCCTTCCTTTCCCCTTCAGTTAGCCAAGGTTAATGAATTAATTAACACGTGAACTTTTCCCTGTGTTTTGGTGCAGTAAAGGTGGAGTTGTGCTGTTTGCTGAGGGTATTTTGGTGCTGGGAAAGGGGGCTCAGCACCCTGCAATTCTGACCTGGCAGTTCTTGAGTTCCAGTTTTGAATTATGGAGCAACATGGAACATTCTGTGCTCTCCCTTGGCAGTGATCTCAGTGATTTTTATCTCCTCCCCCAGGTGCCTCATAGCGTTTCTGGGAGTCTTCCTGATCACCAGAAATAGGAAGAAGCCTGTCCCCTTCGAGCCCTACATATCAATGGATGCCATGCCAGGTAACCAGAAACTTGGGGTTTCATTCTTCCTTTGGAGAGCTGGGCTGCACGGGGAAGGCTCAGGCCCAGGCCCAGGCTCAGGCTCAGGCCCAGGCTCAGGTTCAGACTCAGGCTCTGTTCAGGCCTGGGTGCATCAGCAGTTGTTATCTGGAAATATGGACTGGGGAAGGCTCAGGTTCAGGCTCAGGCTCGGGTTCAGGTTCAGGTTCAGGTTCAGACTCTGTTCAGTGCTGGGTGCATCAGGCAGTTGTTATCTGGGAGTATGGACTGGGGAAGGCCCAGGCCCAGGCCCAGGCCCAGGCCCAGGCTCAGGCTCTGGCTCAGGCTCTGGCTCAGGCTCTGTTCAGGCCTGGGTGCATCAGCAGTTGTTATCTGTGAATATGGACTGGGGAAGGCTCAGGTTCAGGCTCAGGCCCAGGCCCAGGCTCAGGCTCTGTTTCAGGCCTGGGTGCATCAGGCAGTTGTTTTCCGGGAATATGGATTCAGGAAGGTTCAGGCTCTGTTCAGTGCACATCAGCAGTTGTTTTCTGTAAATACAGACTGATTTGAGCTTGTGCTTAGGATTGGGCTCAGTCCAGCAKGAAGAGCTGATTCTTGGGGAAGGCTGAGAAGTTCTAAGAGGTAGAGGAGCAGGAATTTCTTTAGGGAAGCACAGCTRGAGTCTCTGGTGAGCTGTGTAAAAGATCTGCAGCGTTTGATGAATAACTGAGAGCCATCCCTCGCTTGGAGCTCATTTCTCCATCAGCTGCTCCAGTGCTGAGCACAAACCCACCCTGTTTTTAACACCCGAGGAATTCAGGAGCCTCAGAGATTCCTCATTTCCTTCCTGAACAGAGAACAGGCAAAATGCACTTCTGTCCCTAATCTGTGGCTCTGCTCTTTRCAGGCATGCAGAACATGCACGACAAAGGGATTGCGGTGCAGCCTGACCTCAAATCCTCTTTCTCCTACGGTGCCCTGGAGAACAACGACAGCATGCCAGAGATTTACACTCCAGCCACGCTGCCCATCGTGCAGGAGCAGCACGGATCCAAAGCAGCTTCAGCCCCTCCCTACAGAGTGCTGGAGCACAGCAAGAAGGAGTGAGTGACCTTCAAGGACTGATCTGAGTGGTCAGAACCCGTTGACCTTTATTTATTTACCTGTTCAAATAGAAGCCACGTAAAGCCGACCTTGATAAAGAGTTTGAAGCTCGTCTCGAGCTGAACTTTCCAGGCTGATTATTAAAATAAACAACTCTTTCTAGTTGAGAAGTTGAAAGCACTTGTCTTGGCAGGAAGCAAATCCCAGTTCTGCATGGAATGGTGGAACTGATGAGAGAGGAGATGCCGTGGAACAGAAGTGACTGTGCAGTTTTCAGTCCTGCTGGGAGTGGTTTTATCTCCAGACAGAAGTTTTCAGGAGGTGCTCACARGGAGAGCAGGGCAGGATTTAATCTTTCATTTACAGAGACTGTGACAGATTTCCAGGAAAGCTTTAAATCCTGGTGTGACCACGGGGCTCCCCTAACACGGCAATAAATGGAATTGTTTTTAAGCACCAACACTGGAACTTGCTGGGTCTTCAGAGCAGCAGAATTGGGGAGAAAGAACACTTTATCCCTTCAAAYCATGAATTTTGGGCACTTCCTGTACAACTGTTTGGGTGTTCAGCATGAGCACGGAGGATGGGAGCTGTTTTTAGAGCACCACTGGATTACATGGCTTAGAACAAAGATTATTTGCCAGTTTTCTGATTTCATAGCAGGAGCTCCAAGATGGATTAAATGGTGCAGAGGGAGCACCAGAGGATGAGGACAAGGAGAAATGAGAGTGATGTGACTGTATCTGCTGGGGAGTTTATGTAATTTTTGACAATGTCTTAATTCTTTCTCACATTTATTTATTTTCTTTCTGATGGAGAGAGGATTTCCAACTCGAGTGGCCCCAACTATTTAAAAGTGTTGAAGTTACTTAGTTCAAAACTCAGTTTAGGTGATGTAAGCTGGGGGCTTCCCCCATTTTTTTTTTTTTAAAAAAACCTTGTCTACTTTTGTGGATGACCTAAGGAGAAAAGAGAAGTTGCAGAGCCCAGCACTCATTAAGGACTGTGAGGATAATGGAGCTTTGTGTACTTTGATATTTATCTTTCCAGCTTCCAGAGATGGCCAGGAGCTGATATGGAGGGAGAATGGACACAAGGGGGGAGAGAATGGGGAACTTGTCAAGTGAGAAGGACAAAGTACAACATTTACTGGTGTATGCAAGTTATCCTGGCACCTGATAGCACTGCCTGCTCTAAAACTGGGGGGTTTTGCTGGGAAACTGAATTTAAAGTCCATTCAGTGTGGCTGAAGTGGAGTCTCCAGGACACTGGAATTTTATTTGAAAGGAATAATACTCGTGGTCAGTGTATTTTCAAGTGATTCCTCCAATACCAGGGGGTATGGGATGATCTTAGACTTGGAACAATGTCTTTCTGCATTTATTTATTTGTATTTTTATTTGTTAAATTGACTCATGGCCAGTTTCTATCCCCCCTGCCAGAAATCCCCAACAGCTCCACTGATTGTACATAATTACTCCAAGTTCTTTTTATTSCATAGGACAACAGAACTGTTCTTTTGCATTTGTTTGCTTTGCCAGCTCTGCAGACTGATTCAATCTGGACATACTTTAGATTGCTTTGGCATTTTTGTGCAGCTTAGAAAAATAACCTTCCCCCCTGCACAGAGGAGGTGCCCCGGGGCTGTACCCACGGGCACCTGGGTGAGGTTTCACAATTCAGGGGCACAATTCAGATCTTATCAGCGGCATCGGAGCTTAGGGAACCTCAAGAAATAACAGCTTTCTTTTCATCCTCAATGCTTGATTTGTGATTAGGCAAGATAAGGATGTTAATGATGGGCTCGTGCTGCCAGAGCATTCATCTTGCTGGGGGTGCAGTGATGCTGATTTACTGCCTTTGGATCTGGTGATCGATTCTTGCTGAATTTATGGGCAGCTTTTGTTCATTGACAATGCAAAATGAAGCAGTGCAGGGAGGCTGAGWGGGAAGGGCACAGGAATGCTGCCTTTCCTTATCTCTTCCCATTGAATCCAACTGTTTTGACCTATTGGTTCCACAGCCAAAGAACAGAGTCTGAAAATGAGCTGTGCTGAACCACACACTTGTTCCGTGGCAATATTCTCTGTGTTTAATGATGTGGGATAAAATAATTCATCACAAGGGCCTAAATGTTTGGATGCTGACATCCAGATCAGGATGGTGCTGTGTGTGACAGTGCAGCTGTCCCAGTCCTCAGCAGTATTTAAAGCCAGCAGGTGACTGGAGCAGCAAGAAATGCCTGGTTTGGGTTTTTGGGTTTGGGTTTTGAGTTTTTGGGTTTGGGTTTTGAGTTTTTGGGTTTGGGTTTTGAGTTTTTGGGTTTGGGTTTTGAGTTTTTGGGTTTGGATTTTGAGTTTTTGGGTTTGGATTTTGAGTTTTTGGGTTTTTTCCTCCCCGTCACAGGCCCTGAAGGATGAACACAGTGCTCTGCCAGTGGACAGGGCTGCTCTGATGTGGCTGTGTTTCCCTTGCAGGCTGCTCTCTGGTTCAGGAGGGTTTTGTTGTCTCATTCCTGCCCTTCCTCCCTGCACAGAGCCCTCAGCAATTYTCTGAGTGAAACTGCCCCCAGCCATGAGCTGAGCCTTTGTGCTATTGTGTGGCTTTGGCCCTTTCCTTTCCAAGACTCTCAAGAGCTTTACATAACCACCTTTTATTTACACAGTCTCCGTGCTGAAATAATTTATTTAATAATGACAGTTCCCTTTACCTGCAGCAACAAACTCCCTTTGTTTGCTTCTGGAAGCTTCCTGCCAAAGGCCTCCACTGGAGATGGTGTCTGTTTCAACAGCACATAAATCACAATATTTTTGATTATTGTGTCACAGCACTGGAGTCTGAGGTGTTCCTTGGGCCCTGGGCCTCAGCTCCATGCTCTGAGRTAGGGCTGGAACTGAGGGAYTGCAGCTCACTTGTGTTTCCTGCTGCTGTTCAACACTGGAATTGTCAAATATGGTTTTTTTTTGTATTTTATGCACTTTCCTTATTTTTGCTTTTTCTCCCAATCTTCAAAAAAAAAGTTTTTTTCTGTTCTTCAGCATAAGAAAAGGCATGAGCAGGGCCCAGAGAAACCAAGTATCTTGTTTAAACTTGACTGTAGGACTGCTGTGCTCTTTCTGTTTTTTCAGGAGTGAATTAAACTACTCACCTCCCTTCCAGCCCAGAGAAGCTGAAAGGGGAAGGGTTTTTCACCCTCAGGTCTGAGCYTTTTACAGAATATTTGTTAGTCTGAGGTGATAATGGCCATGGCTGGGATTGCAGTGAATATTTACAGCTGAGCATCACAGGAAGGTTGAAAGGAGAGAGGCCCTGTGCCACATTCCAGGGTGAAAAATGGTTGAACTGTTGTACAGCACACTCAGAGCAGTGAATTCAGCACTGCAGGGCTGRTCCTGCACCCCCAGATTCCAAACAGGAGGGATTTCTCAGCAGCAGGAGCTGTTCCAGCCCTGTGATGAARGAGCAGCTCCTTGGCTTTATCTCTGCCTTCTTTACCCAACGTGAAGTGACATCTCYTTCCTCCACCCCGTGTGGCTTCTCAATGCACCAGAGCACTTAAAACATTCTCAGTGTGTATCTTATGTGTAACTTAACTCTGTGGAGCACGGCTCCTGTGTTGGCTGAATGTATAAAATGATCTGCCTACAACGTTCTCCTGTTCACCTTCAAACATGGAAATAAATCAAGCTTTACACTCTTTGCACTAGAAAGGACAACTGCTTCATTTTTCACAGGCAATGTTGCATGTCTGTTGAATTCTATTTGTCTTTCAGGTGAGACAAATGAAACTTTGAATAAAAGATTGTGGTAAAATCAAACTTTGAATAAAAGGTTGTGGTAAAACCTATGGACTTCTGGATTGCTCCATGCTCGTGGTAGAGCTTTAATTGACAAAAAAATGTCTTGGGAGAAGGTAAGACAGGATTGAGTTGCTCAAGTGTGTAGTGAAAGAGCTGTCTGTCTGTTTTTAAAAGGATAGTTGTAAATGAAATGCAGATTGTTACAGCTCATGTTCAGGGCTGCAGCATTACTAATGCTCCCAGTTTCACAGCAGCCTCCACATCTTTGGGGTTAGCTATAGGAATAGTGCAATTTACTTAATAAACTTCATTTTACAGGGCTTTAAAAAATAGCATTTAATATTTTGGAGAAGAGCTTGMAATCGTGATCTAAGGAAAGAGTAGGACAGAAAGCCAAAATCATTGTCATATTGGTGGCCTAAGTCACGATGGTTTTTTACTGAATTTGAGATCCCAGTGAGTTTCTCTGAGACAGCCAAGCCCTGTGATTGCAGCTGGGAATGCTCTGCTGYAGGAGGTGTCATCCCTCAGCCACAGGGCACCGTGTCTGGGATACAGGATGAGATGGAGRCTGTCAGAAATTTAGAATAGTGGCAATTTAGCTTAATTGACTACTTGCCAACCTAATTAACACTCACCAGATGGGTTTTCAGTCTAAGGGGAGAAGCAGAGGATAACCCTCAGGATATTTTTAATTAAATGTATCTCTTGGGGTCCCAAACCACAAAAGGAGAAAAGAAAAACAACCCAAGAGCAGCCTCAGTGTTAGAACTGCACTTCACTGAATCCCTGGATAACCGTGGCAGAAGCAGCTTCCCTAATCCCCAGAATTTCTGATAAATGTGGCAATACTTTGTTAACATCCACCATTCAAGGGTTTGTGTGTTATATTACAAGTATTTAAGTGCTAATATAAAGAGGTGCCATTGATGTCAGGAGTGTTACAGGAGCGCTGTGAAAGAGGTGTTATTGTAAAAGACAGAGTGTTTAAAACGCCTCTGAAATGGACACAAATGCTGGGAGTTCRTGGTATTAAAGCAGAATATATTGCTGGCCAGGGAGGAAGGATGTGGTATYGAATCGATAAAGCAGGAGATTGCAGCAAGGGAAGGCTGAGGATGGAGAATAATCCCTTACCAGCTGAATTTGCACTGCATCTGAATTGCAGAATYCCTTTATCAGGATCTTTCCTTCCTGAAGTGAGTTCTGCTGGGCTGCTCCCTTACAAGGGAAAGGTGGTCACCATGGTAGCTCAGCATCTCTCTCTGCCTGTTTCTGTAATTTAAAGAAAATATTTCAACTGTAGAAATTTCAGTGCTTATGTCACAAATCCTTGCTGTCTTCTGGCCTTCAGCAGCTGAACTCAATATTTGTGTCAGTGAAATTCAATAGTTTTGCGGGGTTTTTTTGTGAAAAACCAAAGAAAGGATGTTGATTTGTGCATTCTTTAGAGGTAAACGTGCACAGGCATTAATGGATTCCCCAGCTCAGATGATGGCTGTCTGAAACCATCTCATGGCTGGATTAAGCTGTGATTCACTCCGAGGAGTACACAAACTGTCACTGTTCCCATCTGGCAGCTGTCCGAGACTGGTGGCAGAGCCATCCCCATTAATGCCAGCGGAGGAATCACGGAATCCCAGAATGGTTTGGGTTGGAAGGAACCTTAAAGCTCATCCCATTCCCCTTTACCATAGGCAGGGACACTTTCCACTGTCCCAGGCTCTCCTGGCCTTGGACACTTCCAGGGATCCAGGGACAGCAGCTCTGGGCAGCTCCTTCCTCCAC
The DNA here is from genome assembly GCF_030028575.1 of Malurus melanocephalus. NCBI lineage: Eukaryota > Metazoa > Chordata > Aves > Passeriformes > Maluridae > Malurus > Malurus melanocephalus. The sequence goes on along the minus strand of NW_026624078.1, from coordinate 144,325 downwards.
ACCAAATGCTCGTCCAGCTGCTGTTCCGAGGGCGATTTGCAGGATTTTAAAATAAATTCTCATCGCTCTGAGCTCAGCCATTCCCACAACAATGGGACCCTCAACACCCCTCCTCCGGGCCCAGCGGGCGGTGGGTGCTGGGATGGATTCGTGCCATACAAACATCGCCCGTGTCCCCACAGCGCTTTTGGGCCGCCCGGTGAGGGCGGCGGTGGGGCCGGAGCCCCGCGGCTCCTGAGGGGACCCGACCCGCGGGGCGCACCCGCCGCGACCCCTCAGGGGACCGGTCCGTGCGCCGAGCCCCCGATTCCCTCAGTCTTTCTCCGTCTCCTTCAGTCTTTCTCCGTCTCTCTCCATCTCTCTCCGTCTCCCTCAGTCTCYCCCCCTTTCCTCTCCCTCCTCCCTCTCTCCGTCTCTCCATCCGGGTCACCGATCCCCTCACAGCCCCGCCGCTCCCGGAGGAGGCGCGCGAGGGGAGAACGTGCGCGCAGGCGCGTTCCCGCCGCCGCCCCGCCCCG
>NW_026624078.1:120380-143385 GCF_030028575.1 Malurus melanocephalus | reverse complement strand
GCTGCGCGCTCCCGCCGCCCCACACGGACACTGCGCGCCCCCGCCGCCGCCCCTCAGGCAGAGCCGTCCGCAGGTGAGATGAGCCCCGGGCCGTGCCGCGGGTGCGGGCGGGGAAGTTGTTTTCTTTCCCTGCAGGGCGGGGATGGAGGGTTTGGGGGTTTGAATTAAAGGATATTCGCAGCCCGGGCTCCGGCCCCCGCCCGGGTTTGTCCCGCCGGGCACTGACTGCGGGCGGGGGTGACCCAGGGCAGCTCCGCGGGGTCTGCAGGGTCCRGCCCCGGGTAAGGAACCATCGAGTGGTTCGGGTGTGAAGGGACYTTAAAGCTCATCCCATTTTCCYYCTTCCACTGCCYCACGGTGCCCCRAWMCCCGTCCAGCCTGGCCTTGGACATTTCCAGGGATCCAGGGGCAGCCACAGCTTCTCTGGGCACCCTCTGCCAGGGCCTCCCCACCCTCACAAAGAAGGATTTTTTCCTATCAGAGCAGATTTAGCTGTTCCTGTAGAAATTGTCACGCCGTTTGCAGCCCTTACATTCCTGAAGCCATGGGATGTGACTGTGAGCAAGCTGCTGGTCCAGAGGATGCCAAGGAAAACTCACCGGTGCTGCCTGTGCTGGTGAAGGACCAGAACTCCCCATGSCAGAAGCTGCTTTGCTTTAATTTCAGATGATTTTTCACCTTCTGTGGAGTTGGGAAGGGAGTTTATAAGTGTTTTCRTGTCAGCTGATGTTAAAATGATAAGCAGGTATTAATTCTCAGAAGAAAGGACTTAGTGAAAGGTTTGATCCCAGWGGCTTTAGTTCTTGGGATCCTTTAAATCGTGCTGGGTAAGGCTGTTAATCTGAAATCTAAAAGGAAGCAACTGGTCCAGTGGTTTGCTAATGAATATTGCAATGAAATTTTGCTTTCAAAATTAGGGTAAGAATAAGCTGGTTGTAATAAGTAACTGATATCCCCATTCATATCAGACAATTAATAAATAAGAACTTCTCACCTTTCCAAAGAGGTAAGTGAAGAAATTCTCTTTTAGGTGAAGCAGAACAGTTTGGTTGTTGCACTGATAATCACATTCCTGTACGTGTCAAGCCTGGAGTGTTTTCCTTCTGATTTTGATGTTTTCTAATAATTGCACCATAAAACAGTTCTGCCCAATCTGATAAAATGACACTTCTCACAGGGCTGGTTCTCAGTGTACTCCTTAATTAATATTCATMCGAGTCTTACCTGTCTCATCCTGATGTCAGGGGAGCTGTTGGATATTTTTGCATTGCTGAGTAACCAGGTGTTTTCAACAGATTTGGCTGAAGTAATGAAAAATTACTAATCCGAGAAAAAGATAGAATTAATCACGTAGATTTATCATTAAAAAGAACATAACTGTGATGAAATCTTAATTTAAAAAAGTAATATAGTTGCAATAGCTTTTCTAGCTTAGTTTTCTGTGCAGAAGCACTCTGTGTTGAGCCCTCCTACCTGGGTTTGGTTTAATGTCATTGCTGCTCTGACTTTGTTTTGTAGTGCATGAARCTCAGACAACCCCAATTTGACCAAATTTTGAGTTTCTTTGTGTGTTCCTTACTCTGTGTTTGATTCACCATTCACTGAAATATTTGAATTTACTTTACAAACTCTTTATTTTTTCTTTCTGCCAGTTTGGCTCTCTCCTTGTTTGAGCTCTCCCCGTTCTTTGGTCTGTCAGAAAAGCAGGTATTGGGAACAGTGTTTGTGGGTTGGGTGGTTTGATCCCTCAGGAATGTGGGATCAAACSCAGGACAAGGCTGGAATGTTGCTCWCRRTGCACCCAGAGCTTGGCTGGATGTGRGTGTCTGTCCTGGTGCTGTTTGGATGAGCCCAGATCTCCTCAGAGCCAGATGGTGCCTTTTGTTTTTACCATTTTGGTGCAATTTTGTTCCTTTTCTCTTTGCTCCTTGCATGAATCAGCAAGCACAAGAACCGAGGTTGCCATCAGTTCCCTGTTGTCTCAAATTTCCTCAATTTTCTCAAATTTCCATCCTTCCTGCAACGCTGAGGAGCAGAATTCAGATCCCCAGGTGTGTGCATGGCTTTGGGATGGTTTGGCTGAGGCTGTGACAGTGACTGACCCACTTAATCCCTCATTAGGCAAATATTCAAATGAGATCTCTGCCAATGAAACATAATACATTTACTTCTCTTTTTTTAGTGTTGTATCACTCTTTCCAAATCCTGATCTGGTGCAGTTGCACATTTTTCTCTCCCTTGCACTACAACACACAATGTGATAACCTCAAGAGTTTTGCAGGGATGAGTGGCAGAAGGTCCATTCCAGTAAAATATTTTTTTCTTGTATAAAAACTACTCTTCCTGATATTTTTTATTTAGACTCTTGCTTTTTTTTTTTATTTTTTTTTGCCTTCCTTGATGTGTGTACTCCTGGCTGTAGATACTCTTACCTAAGGGAAAGGCATCCCCCAGTGCTTAGGAGAAGGAAATTTCCTTTCATCAGGAGATTTGAGATTTTTGTTGGCTTGGAGTGGCTTTGGAGAGATGATTTCACTGTGTCCACGTGCTCCCATTGATGAAATAAAGTTGTATTTTCAAGGACCAGAGGACTGCTGTGGTTACACAGGAAATGGCTTTAATTATTAAATAAGGAATTGTTGCTCACTGTAAAGTGTGTCATGGAGAAAAGCTTCTAGAACAGTGCTGTCATTTTTGATTCATGTCAGAGTAAAGGGAGGAGAAATTGCAGTTTCTGGATGGGGTGATTTTATCTTCCTTTTGCTCGAACAGCAGAGTCCTCCCTCCATCCATCCATCCACATCAGGGGGATGTGGTGCAGCTGATTTGTGGGGGACACAACAAATTTCACGTGGATTCCTGGTGGTTTTTTGTGAAATAATTTGCCTTTTGGTGTTTTGGCTGGCAGAGCCCTGTTGGAAGCTGGCACCTGAGCAGGAGCTGCTGCGGGGGAAGGATGCTCAGGGATTCCATGAAGTCCTGGAGCGACAGCCAGTCCGACCTGTACAGCAGCGACCAGGAGGAGGAGGAGCAGATGATTTTTGGRGAAAATGAAGATGATTTGGAGGAGATGATGGATTTAAGTGATTTGCCTACCTCACTCTTTGCTTGCAGTGTTCACGAGGCTGTGTTTGAGGTAGAGGAGGAGAAGGTAASGGAGAAAGAGTGTGCTGTGTTCTCAGTGTGGCTGCAGCTATTGAACAGTTTTATCTGCATTTTCAGTGTATTAATGCACTTTATAACTGAGGGAAAAACCCAACCCAGTGTATTTTCCTGATAAGCTCAGAGCAGCTCGAGTACAGCTACCAAAGAGCAAATAACACCACACTTCTCTGCTTTTGAAATTGTTCATAGATGATAGTGCTGCTCCCATGGAAAGATCTCCTGATTATTATTATTTGTCTTTATCCAAACATGATGATACAACATCCAAGGGCAGATTTCTTACTGCATTTATACTTGGGGAAAAAAAAAAATCTGTAAATGAGGTCTCTTGTGGATCAGAGAACTGGTAAATTAATTGMATTTCATAATTGAAAATTATTAATTGGATTTCATAACCATGAAATTGATTTTCATGACAATGCAGTTACCAATCTTTAAAGAACTTGAAGATGAGAGTCAATGTTCAATAATCCATGGATTTTTTTTTCAATTTTTTTTAAAATTTTTGTGTTTACTTTGAAAGAGACAAAAATCTTGTATTAATAATCTTACTCATGCTGAGAATTTTGACATTTTCCTTAATTAATAAGTACTTTGGTTTATCTAATATAAAAATTACCTGCTTTGCAGAGTATTTTTGCAGATCCTTGATGTAAATCTTGTGCAAGTATCAGTGTTTTTGGAGACCTGCACCTCTGAGCAGCTCTCACTAGGTGGCACTTTGTGTATTCTGAGTTTTTTGGGCTCATTCACATCCGTTTGCTTTTGGAATACAAATTTAACCAGTGAGACAAAGCTGTGCTGCCCTGAATGTGAATTTACAAGCAGAGAGGGAGGTCTGGAGTGTGCAGGTTGAGGTGATTCAGGAAATGGATGAGATTTGAGAGAGGAAAGTGAAAGGAAAATGTTTTCTCATGGAGTGAAAATGTTMATTTTACATCTGGAGAATGTCTGTGCTTCCTCTAGGAAAGGTTTGAAGCACTTTTCACAGTCTACGATGACCAGGTGACATTCCAGCAGTTCAAAAGCTTCAGGAGGGTGAGGATAAACTTCAGCAACCCCGAGGCAGCAGCACGGGCACGGATAGAGCTGCACGAGACCGAGTTCAGTGGGAAGAAGCTGAAGCTTTACTTTGCACAGGTACAGCAGAACATAGGGCTGTTCTACCTCTGTCCCTTTTCTTTGTTCCTTTTTGGCCCAGGAGCTTCATTTGGGATGAATATCTGAAATCACCTTCAGCCTCGTTCTGCACTGAGCTGTCAGAATTTTAGGGAACAGTTTTGCYTTTCATCTTGAGCTGAGATTTATATTTGTCATTTCTGTCTCCTGGCTTTGCTGCAGGTGCAGGTGTCCAGTGAAATAGGGGACAAGTCCTACCTCCTTCCTCCACAACCTGTGAAACAGTTCCTGATTTCCCCCCCTGCCTCTCCCCCAGTGGGGTGGAAACAGAGTGAAGATGCAACTCCTCTGATCAATTATGACCTGCTCTGTGCTGTCTCCAAGCTGGGGCCAGGTAAGATATTTACCTACTTTTGTTTGGTACTTTAACTTCCTCAATAACCACTTTTGAAGTTATTTACTTGTCTTTCTGTGAGAAAAAACGGAGTCTCTTTTTTTGTCATGTTTTCTTATTGAATGAAATATCTATCACTTTTTTTCCTTAAGTAGTCAATTGATGGAAAGTGTAGCACAAGATTGGACTGTGAGGGAGTGACTCCATCATGTGCATATTTTGAATTTTGTCAGTCTCAGGATTAAGAAACACACAGGAAGAGAAGTTCAATCCCTTGCAGATGAGCAGCTCCAGCTATTAAGGATGTCTGGATGCCAATACAGACTTTTTGGGTTTAATCATCAACTTCTTTCTAAGTCTTCCTGGGAAATGTGGTGTTTTCTTTCTGTGAAAACAGGAAATGGGGAGGCTTGATGTGCTCAAATGCTTTTGTAGCTTTTAATTGACAAATGTCACATGAATATAGAGCACAAATGATGTCACTCAGAAATTCTGTGTTTGCTGCTTGTGTTCTGATGTCTTCCTGGGAGTTTTTTAAATGTCAATTAAAAGGTTGATTGTATTCAAAGTATGATGTAACTGATGCAGGGACTGTTGTAAATAATTTCAGAGGTTTAGTGGAGGGTGGAAGTTGAGCACATTACAGATGGSATGGGAATGAATGATAGGAGATATTAAGGAGTTTTTGAGATCAATGCCTTTCCTTGGGGATGTTTTTAACCTGACTCTTGCTGGCTGCTCTCAGGAGAGAAGTACGAGCTGCAYGCAGGGACAGACTCCACTCCCAGCGTGGTTGTGCACGTGTGTGAGAGCGAGACAGAGGAGGAGGAGGAGATCAAGAACCCCAAACAGAAGATCCTGCAGACGAGGCGCCCAGACCCACCCCCCACCATCCTGAGTGACTCCAAAGCCTTCGAGTGTGCCCTGGAGGTGGGGGGGACAATGCCCTGCTAGAGCTGAGCTGCTCCAGGTTGTACCAACACCAGGCACCCAACGAGTCCATGTGTTGCTGTCTGTGCTGCTGCTATAGGTCACAACAGATCTGACTTGTAGTTGTCTCTCATGTTCAAGATTTTGGATGCCAATGCTCTGAAAAGCACTTTAATTTTAGGGACTAGTCCCCCCTGAGTGTAGCAAATCCACCTGACTTGAAATAGTGACAGTTAGGGAGTCTGGYTGTGTTTTGGTTTTTTAAGGTGTTGCCCTTTCCTCTCTGTTGTACAGTGTGATGTTCCAAGTGCTGAAATAATCTCTTCCTGTCACGAGTGGGTTCCAGCAAGTTCCTTGTACAGCAGTTCAATGCTGGTCTGTCCAACAGCTTCCAGTAAATCTAGAGTTAAACACRAGTGAAATGCACTCTTTATGCTCAAATTCCTTGCCAGCTGAGGTGAAGGTGAACCTTTGCTTTTCTCAGAAATGCCAAGTGTGTGTTTGTAATTTGACATGAGGCACAAATACATGGATGGAGCTGAATTCAACAGGGAGGAGAACACCAGGGGAAGAACCTCAGAGTCTGTCACCAACACTCCTGYTCTGGTGCCTGTGGTGTGCACTGACACCTCATTAGGAGTTAATTAATTACAGYAGTAGAGTGAAATACGGATCCAGCTGTTGAATGCATTGTGTGTGATCCTCTGTGACAATCTGGGGATGTTTATTCCTCTCCAGTCCTTGGGACAGCCTCCACATACGAATAAATTCAGTGACTGTTAGGTGCTGGCAGGAGCTAAACCATCCAAGGRTTAATTGTTACCTTCTCCAGTCTGTTTTGTATTTTCAAAGACAATCAGTTGCCTGGCTTAGCCAGTTTTTATGCAGTTTCAGCCCTTGTTTGCTGTTTTTCATGAGGACCTTTTCTGTGTGGCCTCCTGTGTGTCTGACAGAGCATCTGCTGCTTCTGAGACCAGGATGCATCTTTTAGAATACAGATCTTTGATTTTGTGATCTTGTGTTAAGTGTTTTAGTAGGAGGAAAATATGCCTTGGTATAACAACACCTGCTCCTGTGCTTTTATGCTATTTTATAGCCTAACTTTTTTAGTCTAGACAGATTCTTCTTTTTTTCTATTTAAAAGGATAAAATGATTTGTGAACAAACCAGGCTGCTGATGTTCCTGTGTAGAAATCATTCCAAAATTCAGAATTTTCAGGCTCATTTCAGTGTGTTTCAGTTACACATGACATGCTTTGTGAACTTCCAAAAGTGTTTTCACTTGACTGACAGCAGGGGGCAAATGAATGGGCAGGGATTCTCATGGATGGGGAGRTTTTCAGCTCAGGATCCCTCCTGCCACCAGCTTCAAAATGGGAYCCTGCAGGCAGCTCCTTGCTCCAGAGGCAAGTACAAAGGTAGGGASATGGGGTTTGTCCATCTTGGCTCCACAGGTGTGGTGTTTATGTATCTCTTCAGGTATTAAAATCACTCCAAATCCAGCTTCAGTGTCTCACTGTTCCATGGTATTAAAACAGAAGTAAAAAAAAAACCAACAAAAACCTGTGTTATCCAGCAGGCTTGTGGATTTTTGAAATTCCAGAAGTCCAGTTTGGATTCTCTGTGGTGTTTAAATTTTTTAAATTATTTCATTTCTACCCCGGTGTAGAAGTTGCTGTAAGTAGGAGTAGGTGGAAAACATTCAGAAACAGTTTTCTAAGGAGAATCAAGCGTGACGTTGTTGATGTATAAATATGTAAAATGTGGAACAACATTCCAGCACTTTCCATTGTGTAAAGACACTTCGAATAAAACAATGCAGTGCCATTCACACTTGGGATTTTCACTGTGTTCCGTGCTGGACCGAGGTGGAGATGGGASATTTTTCGTGGTGGTGTCTGTTTGAATGTTCTTGTGGGCAGATGGGGTGGGAGACTCTGTGTGCCTGGAGGGATTTGGGAACCTGGCTCCTTGCAGGGACCACTCTGGGTGGGGAGGAAGAGCCAAAGCAAAGGCTTCAAAACATTAATTTAGCCATCCATCAATATCAGAAATTATTCTACTCCACTCCAGGGTTACGGCCTGCCTTGGAAAACAGAGCTCAAGAACCTCACCAGAACCTGTTAATCACTGACCTGCTTTCAGCAGCAGGCATGCACAGAGGCACCAACTCAGCCCTTTCTGAGCATGCACTTTGTATAAATAAATACCCCAAATTCCTTCACAACATTCTCCGTGAGCAGCAGCTGAAACRTGTGGTGTTCCTTTGTGTTCTGGAGTTACTGGGAGTACTTTGGGTTTATTTKATAATAGCTGAGAACCTGCAGTTGCAGCTCCTCATTCTGCCTTGACACTGAACTGCTTCCCMTGGAAAGATCCTGTACATAAAATTCCAATTGCTTCATTTATTCCCTGCAAGGTTTAATTTCCATTTTTTGTCTGGTTTTGAATTAGGGATATTTTTTAGCCCAGAACAGAAGATTGTTTTGTGAATCTTACTGGGTTTTGTGTATTTGCTCCACTGTAAATGTAAAACTTGCTAGGAGAGATTTGTGGTGTGGAAAGAGACCCCAGCCAAGCCTCATCCCCTTGGAGAGAAGCAGGGCAGGATAAAAGACTTTTCCAGTAGGTTTTGACCCTGAGATTTGAGTGAGGGTGACACAGAGCTGTCCCTGCCATCCCTCCCAGCTCCAGGGAGGGTTCACAGGCTCTAATTGTCTCCATAAAACAAGAGCAGGGCCCAGAAACAAACCGCGGTATTTTCAATGTTACCTAATGTGTTCAAATCCTGCTCTGAACCAGGTCTGTGCACTGGAACACTTCAGCATGCTCAGGCTTGTAAAGTTTCATTTCCCTGCTGAAGGGAGCATATTCCAACCAGCAGCAGCAGCKGGGTGAGGCAGTGGGAAAGACATTGTGGCAATCTGGTTTGCTCTTGCATAAACTATAAAAATAACTAATTCAGTGTCCTTTGTGGCTCTGTGCTGGCATCACAGGCACRGGAGCAGGGATTGGGAGGGCAGCCAGGCTGAGCTGAGCTCTCCTGCTGGGACAGGTCACCTCAGCTCCCTTCATCCCTCCCGGGGATGTCTGGTAATAATTTCTGAGGCTGGGGATGTGTGGAGATCACCGAGATCCTGGTTTCACAATACTGTTCCAAACTCAATAATGAATTTCTAGTTCTCTTGATATCTGCTGCAGTATCTGTTCTCTCTGTTCTCACTGAGACATTCCAGGTGAGCTGCAGATTAACCAGCAGTGTGTGAGCTGAGCTGGTGTTCCAGGAGCAGCCAAATCCTGCTCCATGGGTACATTCAGGGACATTTCACACCTTGTAAGGTTCTGTCCCTTCCTTAGGGGTTGGTAATGCTGCAGTGGGTTATGATTCAGAGTTATGCTTTGTCCTTTGATGTTCATTAACTGCATCAGGATTGTTCTGGAGCATCCCAGACTCTCCTCTGGTCCTCCTTTAATGGGATGAGCTCAGGCTTGATGACTGATGTTGGCAGCARAGCTTTCCCTGTAGCAGTGTATAAACTTGTGTATAAACAAATGTATTTCTGTATTTAACAGTGTATAAACCTGGGGTGTGGCTGGGGCTCACAGTAAAGGGTTACAAATTCAGGACCTGGTGAGGGACAAACCCTTGGCAAAGTCCCACCCTCCCTCTCTGCTGTCACAGAGGCTTTGAGAGTCCCATTTGCTTTTACTGAGCTTTTACTTGGCGTCCCTGTAKATGTTCACACCCCTCCTGAAGCGTCGTGGCAGGGACAGCATTTCATAAACAAAGGTGGTTTTAGTAGAAAGTGTGCAGAGCACATTGTGATGCCTGGAAACAATTCCACTGGGATTGTACCAGTTTTGGAGTGCTGTGTTCCAGTTCATCCCAGTGGGACCCTGTGAGTTGATTTTCTGAGGGTGATGTTTTGTACAGAAACTTTGAGGGTGTTTTACCCTAAAGCAGAGGGTGTCATCCTTTCCTTACACCCTGCCACAAGGGGAATGTCCTCCTTTAGGACAAAGCCATGGGAACGCTGCTCTTCCCAAGAAATGCACTGCAAGTGCTTATGGACCATCAGGATCCCCAGGTGCTGAGAGGCAGGGTTTTGTAAGGCAGGTTTTATCCTGTGTTCCAGGTTTATAAAGGATGTGGGTGATGTGGTTGTGGCTGCAGCTGGGGCAGCTGAGATGGAGGATGGGGGGAAACAGCTCCTGCACAGCAGCTCAGCAACCCCAAACCACAGATGGAACCTGGAATGAGGGCTGTGGCTTGTTCCTGTGGTTTTCTGGTTTCCCATGGGAGCAGCATCAGATCCAGACAGCGGACAGATCCCCTTTATGTGTSATTTCCAAAAGGAAAAATCCAGTGACTGTGGTCACACTTCTCCCCACTCATTCGTGGGAAATGCAGGATAAAGCCAACGAGGCACAGGTTAAAAATGAGGATTCCTTTCCAGTTTGATCCTTTTGATTCCACTGATGAGTGGACAAAACAACTCGTCCCATCTTTGGGCTGGATGTGCTTGGGATTCTTCTCCCGACGCGTCTGGGAGACCTCTGTGCATCGAGGAGCCGCAGAACCCGGACAGTTCCCAAAGCTTGTGAGAGCGGGGGTCCTGTCCCAGCCCCCTCCATCCCCCGCAGCCGCAGCCCCGCACGGGCCCGGGGAGGCGGCGCCGGGGGCCGGGCCGGGCTGGGCGGCCCCGGGGAGGCACCTGCGGCGGCGGGGCCGTGCCGGGGCTCCGGGAGCACCGGGCTCCCCGCGGCAGCAGCGGGGCTCGGCTCGGCGCGGTTCGGCAGCCCCGGGCGGGCAGGGGAAGGGGCAGGAACGGCGGGCACAGAGCTCCGCAGCCCCGGCGGGCGGAGGGAACCGGGAGCCCCGAGCCCGCAGCATCCTCCGTGAGTATCCCCGGCRGCAGCGCCGGCTGAGGGTCCGGGGTAGGAATCGCTCCTGAATGGGGATAAACGTGACCCTGCTGCCCTAAAGCTCTGTCACTTTGTGCCGCCGGTGCCAGCGGTGGCTCCAGCGCGGTTACTCCGGGGTTGTGTGCGAGGCACTGTGGAAGTACCACGGGAAACGCGAATTCTTTATCCGTAACTCTAAGCCAGAAATAGAGAGCAGATGTCCTCGCACSTTTCTGTGTTCCACTGGTGCTTGAGCAGCAGTTCCATTAATTTGGAACCTTTAAGGGACAGGATTGGGACTGGGACTGGTCTGGCGCGTTGTTTCCTCCCCGGAGAGAGGGAAGCCGGTGCGGCTGTTGAAAGCTCATTCCCTCGCTGGCGGTGTCCTTTCATCACTGGGGACGCTGAATCTCTTGTCCCGACTTATTCAACCCCAGCACTATAAATATGGGTTTGTTGGTTATTTGTGGTTTGTGGTTTTTTGTTTTTTGGTTTTTGTTGTTGTCGTTGTTGTATACTACTTTTTTTTTTTTTTTTTTTTTTTTTTTTCCCCCCAGTCTGCTGAGCAGCGTGCTGGAAAGGGCTGGCTGAGTAATATTTAACAGGAAAAGAACTGGAAAGCTCAGAGCATTGTGTTACAGTTCATTGAGTGTCTCCAGCACAGAACAAAACTACACTGCTTGCATTATTTGGGAACACGCTGAAGCTGCTGACAGGTTTGAATGGTGGTTTCTGGCTTTTCCCGGTAATTAACGTATTTAATGCTCCAGGAAGTCCTTGCTAAAGGAAGCGTAGCTTTTTGTAAACAGCTTTCACTGATGGGATGCATTGTGCTGGGTGGGCAGGAGGGGTTGGTTTAGTGGTTACAAACAGGACACAAAGGCACAGCAGCGAGCGGTGATTTCAGGGCCCCACAGAGTTCTTGTCCCTCTGTGGGGACAGGGCTGTGGGTKCCAGATTGGGGCACTGAGGGTGAGCTGCTCAGAGTGGGATCCCTGTGCCCAGCTATGGCTGATGGTGCAGTTACTCAAAGTAGGAAACCCACACGAGCCACCTCTGCCTTGGGATCTGTACAGGTGCTTGGAGGCATTCTCCTCCTTTCCAAATCAGGTTTTTTTTTTTCTGGGTAATATTTAACTGCTCATTACCCAGCCCTCCTTCCCAGGAACACACCAGAACATCACCAGTGAGCAGTGGGAAAAGCCACCTCATTCCAARAAAAYACCAGAAAAAAAMMCMMAAAAAMMMAAGCAGTTGCACCTTTTCCTCTTCRTTACAACAAGGTGGATCCTGTGAGAGTTCTCATTTGCCAGCTCTTGGTTACACCACTTGGAGTTGGTTAATTCAATGTCTGTGTGTACAGTCATAAGTAAAAAATGTAGAATAAGAGCTTTCTAATAATCACCCAAAAAAAGCTGCCAACAAAAGAAAACCTCCAGCATTCCTTCCAGGAATAAGCTGCAAAATTGTTCCCAGCTCTCTCTYGATACCTGATACATCATCTGTGTGCTGCATATAAATGGGAATTTAGTTTTAAAGTCTGTTTGAGCTGCAGAGCTTCAGCAGTGTGGTGATCCTTGGGGTGGGGGGGTTCCATTTTAAGTTCAAATCCTGGTTTTGTTGGATATTTCCCAAGTGTCTAAGGCGAGTCATCTGATCCCAGTGTGCCTTAGATCCTGGCCTGGAACCAGTGGGAAAATACCYCTGGCTTGTTTTGCTTCCATATCCTGCATGGGCAGCCCTACCCTGAAGGGTCTGGAGTGGTTTTAGGATCTGAACGTGGTGGAGTTCCTGTCGTGCCCATGAATAAGTGCATTCACACAAAAGCAGAGGAGAAATGTGTGTGGCCCAGAATTTTAAGGCAAAAAAAAGAGTCAGAATGGGGAAATTTGCAGTTCACAGTCTGGWTTAGATGCTGCTCCTGGGTGAGTCAATGACAAAAGTCTACCAAGTTCATATTTCCAAGCACAGCTTTAGAAATGAGGTTGTTCCTTTCCTGGGGTCCCGTGTCACTTCCTCACTTCTTGACACCTGTGGGAGCCCCTCTGACAACAGGAGCCAGGCAGGCAGAATTACGGGGTTTTTATATTTTTTATTTTTATATCTTATATTTTCTTTATTGTTTTCTATTTTGAGGAGTTTTTAACTGGTGCTGCTCCTAMACAAAACTGCCTGCAGTTTGTGCAACTTCCTCTGTCTTGGCAAGGCAATGAAGTGCTTTTAATGTGTGTTTTAACAACAGTTCAACCTGGGCAGCTCAAGCCAGAACCTGAGAAAATGCTTATGTAAAGGTGCTGCCCTGACACGGGGACACTCAGGCTCACACAGGGAGGGGCGTTTGCCTCAGGCCGCTTTCATCTTGGGCTTTTCTTTCCTCCTTCCTCCCTCTTCAGAGCCTCTCGAGTGAAATCCAGGCACGTTCAGGTCTCACTGAAGGACGYTGTGTTTTTATTACTGAAATCCCAGCTTGCCTCGATCCCTGGCAATGTTCCCAGGGATGCTGGGAAGGTGAGGGCAGGAACAACTCAGCTCCATGCAAACCCCACCTTTTCCCGGGTGAAAGCACTGAATCTGTGTGTGCTCCTACCCACACCTGCCTGTCCTGGCAGTGAGCTGGCTCTCCAAATCCAGCCATCCTGGAAAAACCCTCAAACAAAGCCCTCTGTTCCCTGTGGCCAGCTGCTGCTGACAGGTGAGCTCTGATCCCCATCTCCTCCCAAACAAACCCAGCYCAGCTCAGCAGGGAATTCAGCAGGGCAGGGGAGCAGGAAGGCTTTAGAAAAGGGGGCATTGCTGCCACTTGCCAGAACAACCTATCCCCTGTATCTGCCAAGGTGTTTGGGATGGAAACGTGCCCAAAGCTGAACTTTAGATGGAAATATTTCCAGCTCCATAATGTGGGGATGCAAAAATAACCAGCAGTGTGGAGAGTGAGGGTGAATGAGAGGCTCTCAGCCCAGGCAGGTGTGTGTGCACAGGGGGAAGTGCAGCCCTGTGTCATGGACAAAGAATGTYCTGTGATTACTGTATCAAAGTCCACTTCTTCTCCCTTGCTGAAAGGCTTTTATCCAGACCTCTTGATTTTCYAWACGTTTTTCTAACCAGAGTAGGATCCAGSCTGAAAACCGGTAGGTTCCCATGGATTTTGCTGGGCTTTGCTGGGTCTTTCCTGCAGCAGAGGCTCRGTCAGGTGTAACCTGCTGATTCACRGGGCAGGAATGGAGCTGGGACTCCAGGTAAGAGCAGTTCTGGCACCTTCCACCCTGGCTGGAGACACAGACCTTGGACCTCTTGACTTGCTGCACAAAGCAGAAAAACCTGAAGCTGATGCATTTTTCAAACTGCACCTSAGTTTGGTGCACCCCGTTGGTAAATTAATCCTTTTTGTAAACAGGCGGCTTCACTATAACAATGAACATTCTTTGGGTCTGGGTGACTCAGGCACAAACAGCTCCCCACTCCCAAGGTGGTTTGACCCAGAGGGAAGCAGGAATATTACACGGCTTAACAGCAACATATCCAGCCTTATTTATCTGGGGGTTTTATTTTGGTAGCCAGAGGAGGAGAAAAAAGCTTCTCTAGGTCTGGCATTTGTACTTTTCTAATCGGGAGGTGAGAGTTGGATGTGGCATTTTCTGAATGATGCCCATAGTCAGAACATTTGCTCAGCTTTTCCCAGCCTGGAGAGTTTCTTGAGCTGGTTGGGGAGACAGGAACAGCCATCCCTGAGCTCTGGTGCCTTCCAGGTTCCTTTGAGTGTGGGTGAACCCTGTGCTGCACAATAGGGCTGRGCAAAGTCTGAACACAAAATATTTCAGCTGATGCTCCTGTTGCTGAATTAACTTGGCCTCGGCTAAACAAAGGAATCATTCAGTCACAGGAGAATGACCCAGTTGCAGGCTTGGGGCAGAGTTATTTTGGTTTTCAGATTAAAAGRAGAAAACCAAACTTTTAACTTGAGGGGATTGAAGCATTTGCTGAATGGCCCTTGCAGTTCTGATCCTACACCCCAGTGAGAGAACAACCACTTCCCTTCCTGTTGGGTCCTGATCCCTCTCATTCCTCACTGACCTGCTCCAGGGATTTTTAATTGCTATTAATTTTTATTACCAACTGATTCACACGTAATTATTCCTGGCTGTTGTGTATCTTGTGCTGTGTAAAATTAAAGACACCATGCCTGCTTGTACTGGGCAGMATCTGAAGTGGGAAACTCAGCTCCATATCAAGAGCTGAAGAATAATTTACTTTTCAGCAGACAGTTGGAGTGTCTGAGCTCTTTGGGGCTGGGAGCTGAGCTGGTTCCAGGGGCTCTTTGAAGTGGTGCTCACACCCCTCYCAGGCTGAAGGAGCCCTTTAATGGCTCAGGTTTCCAGGGACACTTGGAAAACCCTTATAAAACCAGCAAACATCCAGGCTGCTCTTTCCAGATCCACAGTTTTACCCTCCAAAACACGGGCACATTTTCAGCTGTGCCCTTGGAAGTTTATCCACTTCCAATAACAGACCTGAGCTGCCACTGGGCTGAACTCACARCCTCCTGTCACAGCCACGTTGCAGTATCCCTGTCAAGGGCTGCAGTTTGTCCTTTTGGAGCTTCATCTCAGGGGTTAAATGGTTTTTCTTCTCCGTGTCAGATGAGTGAAGTTCCTTTAAATTCCATTTTATAATGGGGTTTTTAGACCTTTCTGTGATGACTTTCCCCCTTCCCTCAAGATTTATTCACATTCATTTGCTCAGTGATCTGAATCTCAGAGATGATAATCTAAAAGCCTAAAGCATTTACAATATATATTTATCCAAAACCTGTATAACAGCAACAATGCATTATTGTGTTGATATCATCTTTTATCTCATTAACACCGAACTGGGGATATTTTGAGGCAAATTGCACAAGATTGTACCAAAATTTACATTGCACCAATTTCCACTCCTTCAGCACAATGAAAATGTGTTTCCATCACAATGAAAATATGAAGAGCCCCAGTTCAGCAAGCCTGTGTGTGGTAGGCCCTGAGCCTTTAGTGGACATTTGCCTAATTATCACTACAAAWTTCAGGTTGATATTTTATTAATTCACTTTTTTTTCCCCTCTGTAGCAGACTCAAGATGACGACGGCCTCACCACTGACCAAYAACACTCAGCTCTCAGTGAATGTGACCACAAAGTCTCAAGAACAAAGTCTCTATCAAAGTAAGGAAAAGAGTGGGGTGGTGGCTTTTTTTATTTTTTTTTTAAGTGGACTTTGAACTTATCAAACTTCAAACACTACAGTGACAACTTTGTAAATATGGCTTTTTTCCCTTCCTGCTTCTCTCCCAGGCTCTGGAGCAATAGTTGCWGCCATCGTGGTGGGGGTGATTATTATTTTCACAGTGGTTCTGCTCATCTTGAAAACATACAACAGGTACATGGCCAAGTGCTGTAGTCACCAAGTCAAACCAAGATGACCAAAGTCTCAATTCTCAGCTAACAGAGCATTTCAGGGCTTGTTGCTGAACATTTCCAGGAGAATCTAAACCCTAAAGTGCTGATTGCAGTGTCCTCAATCTCACCTTCAGTGCTCTGATTGGATCATTAGGAAGCACAGAGAGGTCCTTGATGGAGGCTGCCTGGTGGGAGCTCTTTTTAGGGATTCCTGTTGATGCAGGGAAGCTCTGAGTGCTGCCAGAGGGGAGCTGATTTCTCACTCCTCAGAGCTCACACGCTCTGGAAGAACTTCCCATTTGGTATCTTTGGCATGAAATCCTGACTTGGTTTGACTTTGAAGTGACTGGGTTGTGTGGGAATGTCCCCCCAAAGTCCCCATGGCAGTGCCAGCTCTGSTGAGTGACAATTCCCCTCTTACCTTTGGCAGGCGAATGCGAGTGCGGCGGGAGCTGGAACCCAAAGCCTCCAAGCTGGCAGTGCCACCTCCCCTGGGSCACAACAGCCACAGCCTGTGCCAGCAGCCCACGGTGACATTCATCCCTGTGGACATCCACATGCAGAGCAGGTAACTGGGAATGCTCRTCCTCCCTGTGAGAGAACAGATGGAATTGTTATTGCCGTGGATCTGGGACTCCTCAGCAAAGCTGCACTGGGAACAGCAAGGAGCTGTCATTGTAGAGTGTAATTCATGCTGAGATTGCTTTTGGGGAGCAAAAAGAAGAGGTCTGGAYATTTTTTCTCTGACTGAAATAACTGGTGGAGGTCTAGGAATCATCGGGAAGACAGCAAGGCCTCTTCTGAGTCTGGAGAAACCAAGAAGAGAAGATGCCCAGATTTTTTGGAGCTTTTGCTTCCTCAGAGACTTTGAACTCTCTCTGTTTTGCTGATAAACAGGAGGCAAAATCTGATAAACAGGAGGCAAAATCTGGACATGCCCCAAACTCAGGTTGGACCTGAGTTTGTTACGAGTTACATGAAGCAGGTTTGTGGTTTGTTTTATACATTATGGGTAGTACAGGAGGTATCAAAATTGTATTTATCGTTACTCATATTTCATGTTTCTAATGCCACATATGTATGGGTTGAAGAAAAAAAAAAGTTACTTTTTATTTTCAAGTATTTTTAAACTATTTCTATAAACCCTGTAACTCCATTTCCAAAGGAAATCAGTGTCTGAGGTTTTTCACTCTCAAGAACTCARGTTCATGGCTGGAGCTGTGTTAGAATGCTTTGTCTCACACAAAATCTGAGATCTTTAATTGAAAAAATAAGCATAGAAATATAAAAGATCAGCTTGGAGAAAGCAAGGGAAGCTTTGTGCAGCCCCAAAGTGCCACTCACCCTGCAAGGCTTTGTTCTCTGGTGCAGCCCAAGTATTTGTAACAATTTTTTCTTCTCAAAACCAGCCCAAAGCGAGGTTGTTTTGCAAGTGAGAGGGCTGTGGGTGTGCAGCAGTGGCACAAAGGAATTCCCAGGGAYACTCAGAGCCCACTGGGTGGGAACACAGAGCAGCATTGTCAGACACTGAGTGCAGATTGTGTAAGCTGACAGACAGGATCAGGAAAAAGCTCAGGAGTTAAACCCCAAGTTTAACTTGTGGAAGCAGCTCCAYTCCTTGGCACACACAGCTGGGATTTCATGGAATCACTCCCTGCAATGGTTGGACAGAGCAGGAATTTACTGTTGTCTCACTGAATGGATCAGAGAACCTCCAGCTTTAGAGCTTTTTGCCCTGCAGCCCCTTCCCAACATCCCTAAACCCCATCAGGTGGAGAAGGACTGGAGATTTTATATTTTGTATTTCCTCCAATAAACTTGGATCTCTTGAACAGATCAGTTTTACAAACCAGTATTTTTTGTGTGTGTGCAGAAACTAAATTCAATTACTTTGCATTTTTTTTTTGCCTGAAACTGAAGCACAGTTTGGATTCCAAACCAAATATTGAGACAGCTGTTTGTGAAGTTTCTGAATCTCCTTGTAAATATTTCACTTGTACTGGTTCTCTAACTTATTTTTGTGGCAGAGGTGATGGATTTAATCACTCAGAAGAGACAGCAGAAGCAAATCTCATTTTTTTTTCCAATATAAAGGAGTTGATTTTCTGTTCCTATCTCTGGATGTTCTCTGTTCCACRGTGCCAAAATCAAGATTTTTAGGAAAGATAAGCCCATCTCACTGTTGTTGTTTTTAACATCCCCAGCCAGACCTACTTCTACCAAATTTTGTTTATTTTTCCATGTGCTTCATTTCAAGCCAACAAAGTTCACAAGCAGAATAAGCAGAACTACTGCAAGCAGCTCCAATTTCACAGAATTACTATTCCTGGCAGCAGAATTGGCTGCTCTGACCACACCAGCACTGCTATGGCTGAAAAATTCAAATACCACTAAAWTTTGCCTCAAATTGGCACCTCCTGGGAGGCCCCACAACCCCTCCTGGCAGCAAAACCCAGAGCTTGTGCTGAGCAAGCAAAATCACCTCCTCAAGAAACAAAAATCCCCGCATTGTGCAATTTGCTGGGGATTTGAGTTTTCCAGGAACAGTCCCACACTCCCCTTGCCCTGGTAACAGCAGCCTTTCATTGCTGCTTCGACCTGCCCTGACTCAGCCTCCAGGTTCCAATTCCAAACACTCAGATTTTGGGAATGCTCCCCTTTAGCTGGCCCTCACAAGACTCAGTGGGGTTTTTTTTGCTCCTAAAAGTTCTGGAGTATCTTCAGCAGGTCGGATTCTTCAGACTGAATTATATGGACGCAAGCACACTGGTGAAATGTTTAATTTTTCAGTGCTGGCTAAGTCCTGATCCCAAAACTCARCTTTTCCCCTTTATTTCCATTCTCCTTATCCCAGCAGAGAGCACGGAGCTCCACCTAGTGTCCTCCTGCTTTACCACGGGTTCTAACTCTTGTTTCTCAACAAAAACATAAAACAATTCCAACTTTAGCTATCACCTTTAYAAAATTCCCTCATCCAYGGTGCCAGGACTGTTGAGGAGCTYARTCGAGCACTGTGCCAAGTTTGGCCGTGCAAAACTCAGATSASTGCAAGTTTAAGGAGATAAAATGTGWGAATGACCCTTGGGTTTTATTCCTGAGTCCCAGAATGAATTTATTTCCCAGAACACATCTGTAATTCAGTCCATAAGGAGCCACACAGATGAATGACCCACACCAGTCACACGAGGTTGTTGTTAGTGGAATGGGGTGGAGAGCTCATTACTTGTCCTCAGGACAAAAAGGACAAGGAGCTGCTGGAGAGGGCCAAAAAGAGGCCCCAAAGATGATTTGGGGTGTGGAGCATCTCCCTGATGTGGAAAGACTGCGGGAGCTGGGCCTGGTCAGTCTGGAGAAGGGAAGGCTGAGAGGGGATCCCATCAATCCATAAAATATCCCCAAGGGGTGTCAGAGGATGGTGCCAGGCTCTGTTCAGTCACAGGACAAAGAGCAATGGCTATGAACCGAACCACAAGGACTTCCACCTCAACATGAGGAAGAACTTCTTTCCATGAGGGTGGCACAGCTCTGAAACACTTGCCCAGGGAGGGCCTGGAGCCTCCCTCTCTGGAGACACCTCAAACCCACCTGGACGCGTTCCTGTGTCMCCTGCTCCAGGTGACCCTGCCTGGCTGATCGCCAAAGGTCCTTCCAACCCCAATTATTCTGTGATTCTGTGACCTTTCCAGAGCCCTGCTATGCCGGGAAGGAGCCGAGGTGCCGTTCCGAGGGCTGCAGCGGCTGTGCCCTCACGGAGCGACCCCGCAGCCATCACTGAAGGAACCGCGGCAGTGAGGGCGCCTCAGATCTCGCGAGATCTCGGCATCAGCAATGAGTGCAAGGGCCGAAATCTCGCGAGAGCGGGATTCACACGCCCGCTCACCCCCGCGCCCGCCGCCAAAGGACGCGTCTCTCTGATTGGTCCCGCCGCGGTGCGCGCGCCGACCCTCCACCAATCGGCGARGCCGCCGGTGGCGGGGGGTGGGGAAACCCCGCGCGGCGCGCGCCTGGCCCCGCCCACCCCGCCGCGCGCTCCTCCCGCCTCTTCCCTCCCTCCCTCCACCCCCGGCACGGCTGAGGGGGCGCGCGGTGCACGCCGGGACGGCAGCGCGCGCCGCGGCCGGGAGGAGGCGGAGGAGCCAAGATGGACGCCGGGTTCTTCCGCGTAAGTGCCGGCCCCGCGGGGCCCTGAGGGCGGGCGGGCAGCGCGGCGGCCTCCCCGGGGCACAGGGGGACCCACCCGGTCCCGCTGCGGGCCCGCGCTGGACCTGCGCTACCCCGCGCGGCGCCGCCGTGCCCCCCCGCCCCCGCCCTGCGCAGGCTCCTCGCCGCGGAGAAAATGGCGGCGGGAAGAGGCCGCGGCGGCGCGGCCCGGGCGGAGCGGGGGGGAATCGAGCGGCTCCGGGCCACGCTCGGTACGGGGGGAGCTCAGCGGCCGCTCCCGGGGCTGCGCTTCCCCGGCCAGGCCCTGCGCCGGGCCCTGAGCGGCACCGGGCCCGGAGGTCCCGACCCACGCGGGGTCGTGTCACCGCTGCGACCCCCGAGCTGAGGGGGAAGGGAGAAGGGGCCGAGGAGTTCTGGGGGACAAACCTGATTTTGTGMTGTTCACGTTCTGTAATGTCCACGTTCAAAGTAAATAAACAACCCTGCCTCTATTTTTGGAGAGATTATTCAAAGGTTGTTAAGTGTGTTCGAAGCAAAAAGAATTTAACCTTTATTATTAGGTTAGTATTTTATTTTTAATCATGGAGTTTTTTTTCTCTTCTTACAGCTGTGCTGCATTTTCTGCA
Organism: Malurus melanocephalus; assembly: GCF_030028575.1. NCBI lineage: Eukaryota > Metazoa > Chordata > Aves > Passeriformes > Maluridae > Malurus > Malurus melanocephalus. Next base: position 122,657 of record NW_026624078.1, on the reverse strand, counting down.
GGAACCATTAAATTYTACCCAGGGCCTATTTCTTCTCAGCTTCTTCTTCCATTAATTGGAATGACCTTATTTTGGAGGGYTCTGTGATTATTTTGAAATCCAATTTAAATTTTCAAGATCCATTCATTTGTTCAGCCTATATTATTTTCATTACCTGCAGCTAGGATGCTTTTWAACCATGGCAGCACACATAACCCTTCCCTTAGTTCAGTTTTGTGTTCATGGACTAACTTGAGAAGAATAATTGCAGATTGAATCTMTACTTGTTTTAATGCAATTGTTAAAAGGGTTTCAAATCAGGTAGTTGGATAGACAGCAGGATTACTGGGGTTGAAAACATTGAGTTAGAAATGTAATTTTCTGTTAAACTGGCCTGTGGAAGGTGGTATTTTATAAAAGCAAAAGCAGCATGGCACTGAAGTGGGCCTGTGAACAGCAGTGTGGTTTTATTCTGGATTCAGGAGCCAAATGTGAAATGACAGAAGTGCAGCAGAGCAGCAGTTTGGACTCCCCCTATCAAGAAACCTCGTATTTATAAGTCTTTCAGTTCTTCACACTTCAGTGAAGTTTCAGTGCAAATTATTTTGTCTGTCTTTAAATTCCTGTAGCCCTGTGCTCTGGCCTGCTCCCTTTGCTGCTTGCCACGTGTTATCAACAGGGTGCAAGAAACTTCCTTTCCATTTCCCTTCTGAGTTGTGAAAGAATTAAAATCCYAAAAGAACATTAAATTGTTGAGTGAACTGGCAAGTATYRTGCATTTTTCACAATCCAYGCAGCAGACTGCAAATWYTRTAAAGAGTTTTAATCCCTGTAAGTGCCTGTGCCACAGAGTTTGGGATTCCCATGCTCTGGAATAGCAAAGGGGAATGTCAGTAGATTGCTCCATTTCAGTAACTGTTGACTTTGCAATGTTATGTTGGTAATTCAGGTGTTTTCTCACCTGGTTTTTCTTATTTATTATAATTTAATTCCTTGACAGTTTATATTCTTGCTCGTAGAGAACCCCTTTCTTCCATGCATTGTGAATTACCTCTATTGAATTCCATGTTTTCCATCAGTCACACTGGTTTCCAGAATAAACTTCCCAAACTGTGGGTTTGTCCTCAATCCTGAGCAGCCCATCAGGATTTGGATGCAGCTCTGCATGTCCTTAAATTCCTGCCTGGTTCTGTTTACTTCYCTACCAATAAATTTTCCAGAATTGGACTTCCAGGCCTTTCCCTCCCAAATGAATTAACCTAGAGTTTCTGCCCATGAAAGACGAGTGAGTTGGTGAACTTTTAACAGAGCAGGATCAATAAAATGTATTCTTTGTACTTGCCTGCTCCCTGGGGCTGCTTTGCCTCAGAGAAACTGCCCAAAGGTTTCAGAGGTGTCACTGTAAGCAAACAGTTTTTGGACAGAGGAAAACCACTTTATTCCTGTTACATGGAATTGATAAAGCCTTTTCCTGGCAGTTTGATGCTGTTAATATTTTAATTTGTGGGCAGTGCCAGGGGGGTTGTGATAGAGGTGGCACTGTGGGGCCCAGCAGTTGCTCACCCCAAAATCCTCAGCACTTGGTGAGAGCTAAAATTGAAAAGCACCTGGAAAAGCTTATTTTGCCTGGAATAAAAGATAAAAACCAGTCTTACAGATTGGTTTCACTGGTGCACTGTGCATAGGTGTGGGAAAATAATACTCAGAGGTGGTTGAGTGCCCTACAGGCTGAAACTGTTGTTTGCTGTGCTGCAGGGAACCAGTGCAGAGCAGGACAATCGCTTCAGCAACAAGCAGAAGAAGCTGTTGAAGCAGTTGAAGTTTGCAGAATGCTTAGAAAAGAAGGTAAGTGGGATGGGGGAGATAGGAAGGGAGACACACCAGTCAAAAAGAATTTTCAGTGGACTGAGTGTCAGGTGGAACACAGAGGAATGTTTTCCCTAAAACCATCCTGGAGGATATTGGGAATGTCTTGAGGAGCATCAGGTACAGCAGTGATGTAAATGACCTGCTTATAGTGTTAAATATCACCAGTAGGCTTTCGTGCAGCTTCASAAGTTTTCCAGCAAATATTGATTCATTTGGAATTCTAAGCATTCTTAAATGCAGCTCCTGAAATTGTTGGAGTCTGGTGGRCAGGGGAAGTGGTGAGCCTGGATCAAGACTTGCTTTATCATTCAGTTTCATTTTGTCATTTCCTCGGGAGTGACCAATAAATCATGCAAAGTACAAGTTTCACTTTGTTTTTTTTCTCCTCTCCTCTGGCTGTTGTTAGAGTTTACTAGAAATTTGCAATGT
>NW_026624078.1:110380-117880 GCF_030028575.1 Malurus melanocephalus | reverse complement strand
ATCTCTTTGCAGAACCCAGATTCCAAAATGATGCAAATCAACCTGACTGGTTTTTTGAATGGGAAAAATGCTAGGGAGTTCATGGGAGAACTGTGGCCACTGCTATTAAGTGCACAAGAAAACATTGCTGGTATTCCAACTGCATTTCTGGAACTGAAGAAAGAAGAAATAAAACAGCGACAGGTAGGATTTTTCTAAATGGAATTGTGGATGGGTTGTGAGCACTGGGCAGAATTAGTGGCTGTTCCAGTAGACATTTCAGGTTCTGAGCTCTGCTGTCTGGGCAGAATGTTCCAGTCCTGAAGCAGATATTTGGACATGCATATTTGATGAGGTCTGTATGCTGCCTCTGAGTTAAGTGCTGATATTTGGTTGCACAGATAGAGCAGGAGAAACTGGCTTCCATGAAGAAACAAGATGAAGACAAAGAGAAGAGAGATAAGGAAGACAAAGACAAYAGAGAGAAAAGAGACAGATCCAGGAGTCCAAGAAGGTAATGCAAATTCACAGGCAGCATATCAAGGGTACTGTAGAACAGAGGGAGGACACGTGGCAGAGGAAAATTAATTGAGCTTTGGAAATAGTGCCCTTAGCTGTTGTAGCAGGCTGGCCCGATCTACTGTGAACAGGAACTGCAAGTAAACCAGAGCAGCTTTGACATGGGCATTGTTTYGAGTGGTTTTTCTGTTCCAGGCTTTGTTAGTTTTAGTTTTGGGGGGTTGGGTTTTCTGTTTGACATCTGTATTTGTCTGTCAGTTACCAGCAGAAAGTTCAATTCTTTATGTGCTCTAAGTGCTGCAAACAGTGCTGAGTGTCCCTGGCTGCAGCAGAAAGTTCAGTTCTCTGTGTTCTCTAAGTGCTGCAGACAGTGCTGGGTGTCCCTGGCTGCAGAGGGATTTGAGCTGTAAGTGTCCCTTGTGTCCCCAGACGCAAGTCCCGGTCCCCGTCCCCGCGGCGGAGGTCGTCGCCGGTGCGCCGGGAGCGCAAGCGCAGCCACTCGCGCTCCCCTCACCACCGCACCAAGAGCCGCAGTGCCACCCCTGCCCCCGAGAAGAAAGAGGCCACTCCTGAGCCTGAGCCCTCCGTCAAACCAAAGGAGACTGTCGTGCAAGAGGCAACTTCAAACAGGTGAGTGGGACAGCTCTGCGTGGAGAGCTACAGATGGCCTTTTAACAACAGAATTATTATCTTAATACCTCCTTAGAGCTTGTCTTGGGCAATCCCTGCTTCTCCCTGCAGCAACCAAAGAATTTATTTAATAATCTTCAATAAAGTTTCATTGTCCTGTGTAGAATTCATGAGGGCAGTGTGCTTTGCTGCCATCATGATTTCATTGTCCTGGTCATCATCATCACTTGTGACAATGTAGTCTTGTCTTCYAGCAAGTTGTAATCATGTAGCCTCTTTATTATTTATTCTCCTTTTGAATCATTGTACCAAGTTCTAACTGTTTTCATAGTTCTGGAGCATCTTGTCAGAGGATGGGCAGGAGGATGTTTGTTGTAGGGGAATATCTTGGCACTTTCTAAAGTGTTACCCTRTGGACTATGGTTTGTATGTGCTTACAAATAAAGTTCTTATTTTTAACAGTGATATCCCAAAAGCTCCTAAACCTGAACCTCCTGTACCAGAGACTAAGGAAACTTCACCAGAACGTAACTCAAAGAAGGAGAGAGAGAAGGAGAAAGAGAAGACTCGYCAGAGATCCCCAACTCGGTCCAAGTCCAGGTCAAGATCCCGATCCCGTTCTCCATCTCATTCTCGACCCAGAAGGCGCCACAGATCACGGTCAAGGTAGGGCTTCGAGTGTTGGTTGTGAAAGTTGAGAATGAACATCTTCTGCTGAAGGTGCCACTTGATGTTCTTGGTTAGTGATGTTTTTAGAGTTGAGCTGTGGATGTTTTTGGCCAAATGAAGAAAGATGCATTTGGTGCATAAATGTGTTCAAGAATGTTTTGTTTGTGTTCATGAGCAGGTGCTCATTGATCAGAGGAGGAATTGGACAGCTTAATATTGATAATGGGAATTGTGTAGCCTTTCTGTAGGACATGGGTTTGATGCTGAAAATGTTGTCAAATACTTTTTTTTTATTTACTGCTTATTAGAGAGATGTTATTAAACTTCAGAGCCCTGAAAGTACATTTCACATCYTCACCTAAATACAACCTTACTAGGATGCGCCTGGAGAAAAGCARCTCTGCACTCAGTGGCCCAAGGATAAATTTCCCCAGCTAGGGAGGTTAGATAGTTGCTTTTCATTGGACTTTCTGATTGTGACAGGTCTTACTCCCCTAGAAGGCGACCCAGCCCGCGGCGCCGGCCGTCCCCACGCAGGAGGAGCCCACCCAGGAGAATGCCTCCCCCACCCAGGCACAGACGGAGCAGATCCCCTGTGAGACGGTAAGATCCCTGCTTTTTGAGACAGCTGCAAGTGCTAAACCTGGAGAGATAAAGGGACCTGTAGTTGTGTTAGCAAAATTACCACGTTCATCTCACCTGAGCACTGTCAGGTGTGTGATTRGAGTGATGGAAAAACTGCAGTAACACATTTCCTKTGTGTTGTGGGGCRACAKTTAGAGCTGGGAAATTATTTCTTCTGAGATAGAAGAGGGATGAGAATTCCATCTTTTTGAAAAGTGGCARTTTCAGAGCTGTGACTCCTTCAAATGGCTCTGGTTAGCTCCCAGCACAGACTGATGTGACATCTCTTAGGACTTTTTTGCTTAAKTCTTAATACTTTTCTTTCCTGCCTGGGGAAAAAAAATGAGACCAAGTAATTGAATTGTACTCGTTGGGAATTTTTAATTATGACTTGTATTTCTATCACATAAAATTGAATTTGGAGTTGAAATATGTTCTTTCTACGTGTTCTCTTACTTAAAATTCTTCAAGCTTTGCCCTTTGGTGTTGAAAGTCACATTTTTCACAGCATAAGAATTGTTCTAGAGGCAAAGCTCTTAGTTGCCTTGCAAAGTAAATTATGTACTTATGACAATGGCAAAAAGACATTTGTCTCCATGGGGAGAGAACAGATTCTTATCCTCTTCATAGGAATAGAATCAAAGTGATGCTTCTTGTGTACAGCAGTTATTTTTGAGGAAGGAACACTTGTCCTCCTTTTTTGTGACAATGACTATTTCCTGAGTTTGTCAATATGTTCATTTCACACAGTTACTGGGAAAACTGTGAAAAGTATCAAACATGTATGTTGCAAGATGTACAAGAGCTCCCTTTCAACAAATGTTTATCTCACTCAAGGTAGGGTTTCTTTTTTCCAGGTTCTCAGGAATTCTGCAGCCAAAGGTGGATTCTGCAGGTACACAATTGCAACAGAACTTGCCACAAATTTTGCCGCAGAATTCTGAGGCCCTACCTTTTAAAATTGCAAAGTAAAGATGAAAGACTAAAACATAAGGATGGATAGATTGATTCTGAATTGTTAAGTTGTTAAGTTGTCTGGAATTTTCACCTCCTGGTGTAAAACATTTTGGTGTACTCGCACACTAAACTCTTATCCAGATCTGCTCTGAAGATCATTTAAGTCACACATGCTAACACAGAGAATTCTCTTAACCACCCASAAGTCAGAGAGCCCAACCAAAACTAATTGTTTCCAGGGGCAAAGCTTAGCTGTAGCCTGTAGATTGACAGAAAGCCAGTGAAGGTGACACTAACAATTTTTAGCTCACTACTGTAGTTTAMGAATAACTGTGAAAGATTGGATGTTATCCTCCTCCTCTCCAAACCAAGTGTTGAAGGCTGTCCACCATGTTTGGGAAGTGCTGTTGTCTGTGGCTCAGTGTCTGTGCTTGCAAACAACCGCAGTTCTTTGTTCTTTGTGCTGCAATGTTTCCCWCTGTGGCCAGCCAGAACCTGACGTKGGGTTTGATTTGCAGGAGAAGACGATCCTCAGCCTCGCTGTCGGGCAGCAGCTCCTCCTCATCATCATCACGCTCCCGCTCTCCACCAAAGAAGCCTCCCAAGAGACCCGTGTCCAGCCCTCCCCGTAAAACCCGCCGGTTGTCACCTTCAGCCAGCCCTCCCCGGCGCCGGCACCGGCCCTCGCCCCCCGCCAGCCCCCCGCCCAAGCCCCGCAGATCTCCCACCCCCCAGCAGTCCAACCGCARCAGGAAAAGCCGCGGCTCCGTCTCGCCCAGCAGGGCTTCAGGTGAGGGAAACCATCACCTGAATGCTTGGGTTCCATTTTCCCTCCCAAGTCCACCTGTTCGTTTTGTGGGGACAGAAAAGAATGTCATGAATTCCAGCTGAGCTATTTGATTTTGTCTTGTAGCACCTAAACATAAGAGTACTGAGAAAAGAGAATCTCCTTCGCCAGCACCTAAACCCAGGAAAGCAGAACTGTCGGAATCAGGTACGGTTTTGGCTTTTCAGCTCTGCTTCTCRGTGGGGTTTTTAGTCAAAAATATGGGATAGTAAAGGGCAATGAAGTGCTGAGCCCTCCTGGCAGCCTGGCATTGAAAGCAAGAGGTTTCAGAGGTCTCAAGGTGATCACTCTGCTGCCTCATTCTATCCAAAATTGCTTGGAAAAGAAGCCCAGCCAAAGTGTATTCCACCCTTATTTTAAGATTTGAATGGGAAACCCCAGGCATGATGCTCTGCTGTCCATGACTTTGCTTCTGCTTGAGTAAGGCAATTTTGTGTCCTTGGTTTAAGTGCCCTGTCCTTGTGTGTCCTTCCAGAAGAAGACAAAGGAGGCAAAATGGCTGCAGCAGATTCTGTGCAACAGAGGCGCCAGTACAGGAGGCAAAACCAACAGTCTTCATCTGGTATGGAGGAGAGGAATTCCCTAAAACTGGGTCGTAGTTTACTTTTGCAGAAAGTAGTTCATTTTAATCTGTATTTGAACTTATTTGCTYTGTGCTCTGCAGTGCTGTTGCAAACCAAATTACAAATTTGCCACTCGAGGTCACTTTATTGCTTAGGAAGAATAACAAGTATGRCTTTTGAAGGTTATTTTTTGTTCATGGATTTTCATCTTTAAAAGTTGCACTTCTRAACTCTTAACATCACACACAAATASRGTGTGCTATGGATTGCWTCATCTKTTCTTATTTTGGACTCTTAYRCTTGAGATCARTAAATTCRCCTGGGTATTTTTGTCCACAKAATGTTTCAAAAAGCAACTGMAGTTCACCTTTTACATGACCTGTCTAGTCAAATTTTGGGGGACAGTTAGATTGCTACAAGTATTTTCACTCAGCTCTGGTAGATTTATTTATCATTTGGCCTGAGTCAACACTTTCAGTTGATCTGCTTTTAAATTTTGAGCTCTTGTTTTGCGAGAGAGGAGGTTGGTTAGAACTGCAGCATAGCCCTGCCAGTGACTGATCAGTGTCACCAGGAGCATTTTCCAGAGAGTGATTCTTCTACATTTGCAGATTCTGGTTCTTCATCTTCCTCAGAAGAGGAGAGGCCCAAGAGGTCCAACGTGAAGAACGGGGAGGTGGGCAGGCACCGCCGCCACTCGCACTCGCGCAGCCCCTCGCCATCGCCCCGCAAGCGGCAGAAGGAATCCTCCCCTCGGTAACTCTGCTTGAAAATTCACCCATTCTTTCTGTTATTTAATGTTTATCTGCTCTGCAACTGCCACCAAATAGGCATCAAGTCATGCCCATTTTGCCCAGTTTTTTTTGAAGATTTCCAATGAAAATGGCTCTGACCTTTCTCTGAACATGTTCATTTTCATCTCAGATAAGTGGCAGATAGATCTGTTTTGTTTTGTTTTCCCTCCACTGCTCTCAGGATGCAGATGGAAAAGAGGTGGCARTCGCCAGTGATGAAAAGGTTGGTTAGAAATTCATCTCTTACAGAGGCTGTCATTTGTCTTGGCATGGAGAAGCATTTGCCATCCTTTGTCCTTTGGACTTGCACACTCCTGATGAGGGAAATTCAGACTGATGTGCTCTTTAATGTGTTGGATCTGGAGCCATTTCACTGGCTAAAAAAGAGAAGGAACACCCCCTGCTGTGTGTCCTTCACTGCTCACTCCTTAATTCACATCAGCCTGTGACATCAATAACATCCATGTTACTGCATCTCACTGATGCCTGAAAACAGCTGAGCACTTGTGTTCCTTGGGCTCCTCACTCCAGACACCCAGCTTTGGGTGAGCAGTGTTGGATTCCTGCTGCCACTGACTAAACCCTCCAGGATTAAGATCCTGATCTTCTGGGTCACAGATGATTGGAGCTCTCGAAAGTCTCATTCCTCAGTTCATGAGAATTTGGAACTGCTGGAAGTAGACTATGAGTGAAACAGGAGTGACTTTCTTATTTATGACATTGTTTGCTCTGTGTTGATGTGGGAATACAGAAAGGTGCAGGAAGCTGGGTGCTTGATGGGTTTATTAATTGGGTGTAATGACCCTTGAGCAGGCTGTAATTAAGCCTAGGAGCAGATACTCGGCACACATCACGATGTGTGAGATAAGGCTGAGTACCTCAAACACGTAACCTTCCTAATTATGGATCCTGGCAAACAATTCCATGGCAAACAGGCTGCATTCAAAAGCTTTCATTTTGTTTCACAACACATTGAATTCACCTACTGCCTATTGCATATATACACATTTAATTAGGACAATTAGTACGTWTGAAGGCTGGGGTTTTTTTGGATCATAAAAGAACATTGTATTTTGGAGCAAACTCCTTATCTATAAAAGCGTGTCCCATTGCCTTGGAGAACAATACCCAGCATACTTGAAATCAAATCTCACTTTATGGAAATGAGCTGCTTTGCTTTTTAATTGCTCTCATTTTTCCCTTATCCAGACATTTTATCTTAATTGCTTTTTGTTAAAAAAAGGAATATTTCGCTTTACCAATATTCCTCTCCTTTAAAATTCCASGCAAGTGTGTGTTGGATTAAAATTCCCCCTTCCAGAAGTCTGTTGTAAACCCTGTTCAACAGAAAATGGCTCATTTGGTGAACAGTTCTAATCCAGAGAGCTGCAGTTTAGCAACCACTATGGKTTTTTCACTGTATTTCAAGAAATAAATTATTTTGGATTTCAGATCTGTAGCTAAAAGCTATTTTCAGGAGCACAGTTTCACACTGTGAAGAAAATTAACTCCATCCTAGGCAAAGTCAGCACATGATCCATCCCTTATTCCAACCATTTGGTCTTTCTGTGGCTACAGGGTGGTGATGGATCAGGTTGTAGAATTGTGTCCTGGCTGCTGAGGTGGGCTCAGGGTCACAGTCAAACAYGTCTTGTCTCACACTCATCAGAAAGACTTAACTGCATTTTTCCATCAGTGCTCCCAGCAGAATTTCATTTTAAAGTGCMTGAAGGAGCTGATTTTATGTCATAAGAGCAGAACACAAAGAACCTCATGGCTCAGCTGGAAGTTTTCTGATAAATCCCTGTTTTTCTGCAGCAGGAGGAGGAGGAGCCCCTCACCGCCCCCGGCCCGAAGGCGCCGCTCCCCTTCCCCGGCCCCTCCACCCCGGCGCCGCCGCTCCCCGACCCCGCCCCGC